>NC_072037.1:1352500-1560000 GCF_027791375.1 Indicator indicator
TCATTGCTGGGGTGAAGATGTGCAGGGCTGGAGCCAGGCTCTGCTCAGGGATGTCCAAGGACAGCACAAGGGGCACTGGGGGCAAGCTGGAGCAGAGGAGGTGCCATGGGAACAGAAGAGGAAGCTTTGACTCTGTGAGGGTGCAGAGCCCTGGAGCAGGCTGCCCAGAGAGGTTGTGGAGTCTCCTCTGGAGATATTCAGAACCTGCCTGGCTGTGTTCCTGTGTGCCCTGTCCTGGCTGACCCTGCTCTGGCAGGGGGCTTGGACTGGATGATATTTGGAGGTCCCTTCCACCCCCTGACATTGATTCTGTGGTTCTGTGAGGGCTCAGGACCTCTCCCCTGCTACAGAGCAGAGGCCTTGTTTGCCTGCTGAGCAGCCTTTTGTGTGCAGCCATCCTGGGCTGGGTTAACTCTTCTGCTTTCCCAGTGAGGGCCCATAGCAAAGGATTGCTGCCACACAGCTGGTGACATGAGATCCCAGCTGCACTTGGAGAGCTTCTCCAAATGGACTCAGCTCCCTTTTAGAGATGCCTTTTGCCTGGGGTTTTTTTTTTAGGAACAACTGGGGTTGAGAGGGTGTGGAAATTTCTATCTGAAGAACATCTCACTATGAGGAGAGGCTGAGAGCCCTGGGGCTGTGCAGTCTGGAGAGGAGAAGACTGAGAGGGGATCTGATCAATGTCTATCAATAGCTGAGGGCTGGGGGGCAAGAGGGAGGGGACAGGGACAGGCTCTGCTCAGTTGCACCCTGTGACAGGACAAGAGGCAATGGATATAAACTCCATCACAGGAGATTCCACCTCAATATAAGGAGGAACTTCTGCACTGTGAGGGTCCCAGAGCACTGGAGCAGGCTGCCCAGAGAGGTTGTGGAGTCTCCTTCAATGGAGACTTTCCAGCCCCATCTGGCTGTGTTCCTGTGTGACCTGTGCTGGATTTTATGCTCCTGCACTGCAGGGGTTGGACTCCAAGATCTCCAGAGGTCCCTTCCAACCCCTAACCTCCTGTGATCTGTGATCCTAAACCTGTAGCTCAGATTTTCTGCATGTCAGCCCTGTGGCTGCCTTCAGTTCTGCTTGGAGCTGGGCTTTCAAATGCATCTAATGAAGAAGTCCCAGCCCCAGCTTTTCAAAAGCATTTAGGGAGCTCCTTCCCTTCAGTTTCTGTGGAGTTTAGATTCTAAACCCTTAGGCACCTGTGAAGAGCAGAACTTCATCTTGCAGCAGCTGTTACAGCCCAGAGAAGGGTGGTCTGTGGAGGACACACTTCCCAGACAGGGAGCATTAGGTTTTGAAAGAGACAAAAAGGAGACCAGGTGAGGTGGTAGGAAATGGTCTAGAAGTGTGTCTCTTTCACTTTCTCTGCTTGAACTTTGCAAAGAAAAATTAAAAAGACAGTTTCAAACCGTCACAAGAGGGAAGAAGTAAACTTTCTGATTCATTATTTTCATATTTGGGACACCAAAGAATGTTCTGTGGAGTTGGCATGACATGACATTTCAAAACAGTGAAATAAAAGGCAATAAGTGATCACATTTGAGCCTTGAGGCCGGAATTTAGCAGAGCCTACAGTGCCAGAAGGAGAAAAATCTAAAAATCTGGGTTGTCCTTTTTTTTCTTTTTCTTCTATTTGTCTTTTTCCCTAAGGAAGAAGAAAAGCCCCAAGAGATTACCCAAAATGTGCAAGTATGGAAAAAAAAAATCTTTAGCTGTAAATTATCTACAAATTTCTTTGGAGCTGCAGGGAACATTGTGAGTGAAGGAGCAGAAACATCTTGTGGCCAAGGAGGCCAATGGGCTCCTGGAGTGCATTAGGAGGAGTGTGGCCAGCGGGGCAGGGGAGGTTCTCCTCCCTCTCTACTCTGCCCTGGTGAGACCTCACCTGGAGCATTGTGTCCAGTTCTGGGCTCCTCAGTTCAAGAGGGACAGGGATCTGCTGGAGAGAGTCCAAGGGAGGCTATGAGGATGATGAAGGGCCTGGAACAGCTGTGTGATGAGGAGAGGCTGAGAGCTCTGGGGCTGGTTAGCCTGGAGAAGAGAAGGCTGAGAGGGATCTGATCAATGTCTACAAATACCTGAGGGGTGGGGGGCAAGAAGGGCCCAGGCTCTGTTTGGTGGTGTCCTCTGATAGGACAAAGGGCAATGGACACAAACTGGAACCCAGGAGGTTCCACCTGAGTTTGAGGAGAAACTTCTTTGGTGTGAGGGTGCTGGAGGCCTGGAGCAGGCTGCCCAGAGAGGTTGTGGAGTCTCCTTCTCATGGAGACTTTCCAGCCCCATCTGGATGTGTTCCTGTGTGACCTGTCCTGGCTGACCCTGCCTTGACAGGGAGATTGGGCTCATTGGTCTCCAGAGGTCCCTTCCAACCCCTGCCATGACTCCAACATCCATATTGCTGCTGACATTTCAAAGGGCAAACTGAAGACATCTGTGCAGGAGCCTGTCCTCCTTCCATTGCTCCCCCACACCCCAAAGAGCATGAGGGAAAGCTCACTGAGGCACTTTGGGGCTGACTTGCCCTTCCCACAGGAGTTTCAAGGAGCTCTGTGCATATTCTGTGTCCAAAAGTGACTCTGTCCTTGCTAGAACATTCTCTGTATCAGCCACAGCTGCAGTGCTGGAAGAACCTGCAGGCAGAGTGTCCAGCTGCCATTTTACTTTTGCTCTACCCAGGCACCAGGTTGACCACAGCACCCCATCCCACCCAGGATTTGATCTGTCCCTTGTGTCCATCCACACCTCTCAGGGACACCCCTGCAGACTGATCTGTCCTCATCTGCTCTGCAGAAGTTCAGGAAGCAGCACCTCCTGTCCGTGCAGCCATTGTGCTTCAGCATGAGGGTGAGGAAGCCTTGGATACCCCTCAGCTCTCTGCTGGAGTGGGGCCAGAGGAGGCCACCAGGATGACCAGAGTCTGGAGAACGTCTCCTATGGGCACAGGCTGAGACTTGGGGCTGTTCAGCCTGCAGAAAAGAAGGAAGGCTCCAGAGAGACCTCAGAGCAGCCTTCCAGTACCTGAAGGGGCTCCAGGAGAGCTGGGGAGGGACTTTGGACAAGGGTTGGGAGTGCCAGGGTGAGGGAGAATGGCTTTGAGCTGGGAGAGGGGAGATTGAGACTGGAGATGAGGAAGAAATTGTTGAGACTGAGGCTGGGGAGACACTGGCACAGGTTGCCCAGGGAGGCTGTGGCTGTCCCCTCCCTGGAGGTGTTGAAGGCCAGGCTGGATGAGGCCTTGAGCACCCTGGGCTGGTGGGAGGTGTCCCTGCCCATGGCAGGGGGTTGGAACTGGATGGACTTGTAGGTCCCTTCCAGCCCAACCCATTCTCTGAGTCTATGAAATAACTGCAAGAGGAAGATCTCTGCAGCTCAGGTGAGACTCAAACTCACCAAACTTCAGCAAAACACATCCAGGTCTTTGGAAAGCACACAGGGACACAAATCAACAGCAGCATTTCCAGAGGCAGCTCTGTGAGAGCAGAAAGGACTTTCACAGCTCACAGGATGTTAGGGGTTGGAAGGGACCTCTAAGGATCATCCAGTCCAACCCCCTGCCAGAGCAGGAGCATAGAATCCAGCACAGGTCACACAGGAACACAGACAGATGGGGCTGGAAAGTCTCCAGAGAAGGAGACTCCACAACCTCTCTGGGCAGCCTGCTCCAGGGCTCTGTGATCCTCACAGTGCAGAAGTTCCTCCTCCTGTTGAGGTGGAACCTCCTGTGATGGAGTTTCCATCCATTGCCTCTTGTCCTGTCCCAGGGTGCAAGTGAGCAGAGCCTGTCCCTGTCCCCTCCCTCCTGATCTCCAGCCCTCAGCTATTGACAGACATTGATCAGATCCCTCTCAGTGTTCTCTTCTCCAGACTAACCACCCCCAGGGCTCTCATCCAGGTGGGTTTGGAATATCTCCAGAGAGGGAGAATCCACAACCCCTCTGGGCAGCCTGTTCCAGTGGGTTGAGGTTTTTCTCTGAAATTCAGGCTCGTGTTAAGGTGTGAGAATGCCTCACAGATCCCTCTCAGTCTCCTTCTCTCCAGACTAAACAGCCCCAGGGCTCTCAGCCTCTCCCCCCCAGGCACTGCTCCAGGCCCTTCAGCATCCTTGGAGCCCTCCCTTGGGCTCTCTCCAGCAGATCCCTGTCCCTCTGGAGCCTTAATATTACTCAGTGCTTTTTAAGGCAATTTTGTGACCTTTCAAAGTCAACTTGTCAGGAGCTTTGGGATCATGCTGGCAAAGCCTCAGGGAAGCAGAGGCTTTGCCCTGAGGTGGTAGGGAGATAGAAAATGTCCCCAGGGTTTGCTGGGTGTTGGTGAAGCCAGTGGCAATGTGGATTATTTGCAAAGAGCTAAAGTTGGGTGAGACGAATCCCTCCTAGGAAGACTCAATGTCTCAGCAAGACCCTTCAGGTCAGGGGTGGGAGCCTGATCCCTGAACTGCTCCTCTGTTTGCTGAACTGGGGAGCCCAGAACTGGATGCAGTATTCCCGGTGTGATCTCACCAGGGCAGAGGAGAGAGGAAGGAGATCCTCCCTTGCCCTGCTGGCCACACTCTTTTGAATGTCCTGCAGGAGCCTATTCTTGGTCCCCAGGACACTTTGCTGTCCCCTGGAGAACTTGCTGCCAACCAATGTGCTGGGCTGAGGGAACAATTGGATTTTGGAGTGCCATCAGGAAACATTGCCTTTGAGAAAGGGAGAGGGAGAGGGAGAGGGAGAGAGAGAGGGAGAGGGAGAGGGAGAGAGAGAGGGAGAGGGAGAGGGAGAGGGGAGGAGAGGGAGAGGGAGGGAGAGGGAGAGGGAGAGGGAGAGGGAGAGGGAGAGGGAGAGGGAGAGGGAGAGGGAGAGGGAGAGAGACCCCCAAAAGCTGCAAGCAGAGAGCTGCATCCCCCAGGCAGCAGTCTCAGGGCTGTCTTTGCCACCCACATTCTCCAGGAGCAGTAATGAGTGACAAAAATACCTGACCTACTTCTGACTCCACAAAGACCTGCACCTCACGTTTGGAGGCACTGAAATCAGCCTTGGAGACATTTAGAACAAGTCTATTCTTGAATTTCCAACCCCCCTCCCCCCCCTTTTTTTTTTTAACTCACTTTAAATTATTCCAATTTGGACAGTTTGTAACATTTTTTTTTTTTGTATGTATTTTTTTTTAGCACCTTGCAACTCCCTGAAGCTGTTTCTGTAGTTTCAGGCACGTCTGTACTGAGTACAAAACCTTGACAATTATTAATATTAAAAGATTTGGGCTCCCCCAGCAGAGGAGAGTCTGTTCCTGCCATCACAACTTGCTCATTGGATCTGTGCCAGGGCTCAAAGCAAGCCAGCCCATTGGGGGAAAGGCAGATGTTCCTCCTCAGACTTCTCCCAATGATGGGGAAGTGGCCCTTGAATCCTTCCTGGTGCTGAATTGTTCCTCTGGTTTGAGGACTTTCAAGCTTGGAGATGTTGCTGGGTTTCTCTTTACCATGAGGAACACTGCAACAGACTTCCTAGGGAGGTGGTTGGGGCCCCATCCCTGGAGATAGTCAAGATGAAGCTCAACAGGGCTCTGGACAACCTGATCTAGTAGAGGATGTCCCTGCTGACTGCAGAGGGCCTTGAATGGATGAGTTTTGGAGGTCCCTTCCAACCCAGACCATTCTCTGGTGCTGTGATTCTCCATCACATTGGCTGTCACTGCAGATGGTGACAAGTAGGGACAAGATCACAGGATCACAGCATTAACCAGGCTGGAAGAGACCTTTGAGATCATCAAGTCCAACCTATCACCCAACACCATCTCATCAACTAACCCATGGCACTGAGTGCCTCATCCAGTCTCATTTTAAACACTTCCAGGGACACTGACTCCACCACCTCCCAGGGCAGCACATCCCAATGGCCAATCTCTCTGTCTGTGAAAGGTTTCTTCCTCACCTCCAGCCCAAACCTCCCCTGGCACAGCTTGAGACTGTGTCCTCTTGTTCTGGTGCTGCTTGCCTGGGAGCAGAGCCCAACCCCACCTGGCTACAACCTCCCTTCAGGTAGTTGTAGACAGCAATGAGGTCTGCCCTGAGCCTCCTCTTCCTCAGGCTGAACACCCCCAGCTCCCTCAGCCTCTCCTCACAGGGCTGTGCTCCAGACCCCTCCTTAGCCTCATTGCCCTTCTCTGGACACCTTCCAGCATCTCAAAATCTCTCTTGAATTGAGGAGCCCAAAACTGGACACAGCACTCAAGGTGTGGTCTAAGCAGTGCTGAGCACAGGGCAGAATGACTTCCCTGCTCCTGCTGGCCACACTATTCCTGATCCAGGCCAGGATGCCATTGGCTCTCTTGGCCACCTGGGCACACTGCTGGCTCATGTTGAGCTGCTGTCCACCAGCACCCCCAGGTCCCTTTCTGCCTGGTTGCTCTCCAGCCACTCTGCCCCCAGCCTGTAGCACTGCATGGGGTTGCTGTGGCCAATGTGTAGAACCTGGCACTTAGATGTGTTCATTCTCATGCCCTTGGCCTCTGCCCATCTGTCCAGCCTGGCAAGGTCCCTTTGCAGAGCCCTCCTACTAAGGGACCTTGCCAGGCTGGACAGATGTCCTGTGTGAAACTGAAAGTCAGGTAATGTCCTTTTACATGAGTACAACCCCAACAGGTCAGGAACCACTTCCAGTTTGGACACTGCAGGACCCATCCAAGCAGGACAAAGACCAAACTTGTGATGACCACCAAGTCATCTTCTCTACAAATACATAAAAGGAGAGTGGAGCCAGGGATGTGCCAGTCTCTTCCCTCTAGGAACAGGAGATGGGAACAAGAGGAAATGGCCTCATGCTGCTCCAGGGGAGGTTTAGGCTGGACATGAGGAACAATTTCTTCCCTAAAAGGATTGTGAAGCCCTGACCCAGGCTGACCAGGGCAGTGGTGGAGTCCCCATCCCTGGAGGGGTTTCAGAACTGTGTAGATGTGGTGCTGAGGGCCATGGGTTAGTGGTGCCCTGGCAGTGTTGGGTTAAGGGTTGGACTCAAGGATCTGAAAGGTCTCTTCCAACGAAGATGATTCTGTGATTCTGCACACAGAGAGCTGATGTAGAAGAGGTTTTTCAATTGATTCTACATCAGTTGCCAAAACTCCTCAGCCCTCCATCACAGGATGCTTTTAAACTTCTTCACTTATTGGTCTCATCACTGTATGCAGATTGTACTAAACCAATGCAGACACAAACTGACACCCAGGAGCTTCCATCTGAACAGGAGGAGAAACATCTTTGGTGTGAGGCTGCTGGAGGCCTGGAGCAGGCTGCCCAGGGGGGTTGTGGAGTCTCCTTGTGTGGAGAGCTTCCAACCCCCCCTGGATGTGTTCCTGTGTGCCCTGCCCTGGGTGACCCTGCTCTGGCAGGAGGGTTGGACTGGATGATCTCTGGAGGTCCCTCCCAACCTCTAAATCTTCTGTGATTCTATTTTTGGGGTTAGGTTTGGGTTTGGTTTGGTTTTGTTCTGTTTGGGACATCTCTTCCTCCTCCTTGGTTCTTGTGTGGATACAAAGGCTCAGAGCTCTATTGCTGAAGACATTTTAGACCTTTTAACAGCCTGCAGATTGCTGCAGACAGAGCTGAAATGCTTTGTTATTGTTTTCTCACACTGATGAGTCCCAGCTCCCATGTTAATCATCATTGCCAGGTCCTTCCAACCTCCATCCCACTTAAAATTCCTGCAGAGCTGCAAAGCAACTTTAATAAAATGCATCTGGACAGGTGGTAGATGGAAAACTGATCTCCCTCAAAAACCTCTGATGTGCACTGCTTCCAAACCTGCCTGCTGGCATCAGCCAGTCAGGCTGCCCACTACTGGAGCTCCCCACAGGGCTAAGCCTGAGTAGAATTGCAAAAAAAACAACCAACCAATCAACCAACCAAAAAAACACAACAAAAAAGAAGAAAACCAACCCCAGTTTTGCATGTCAGTCCATCCCAAATGACAGGATTTGATCTACTTTGAGATTTTCTTTCCTTCAGGACAGATCTAAGCAAAGCAAAGTCCCTGTGGGTGTCTCTACAATCAGTGTGCAGGGAGTGACTTGTTGGATTTCTCCACAACTGTCTCCAGGAATCAATTCTTCCCTGGGGGAGGTTTTGGTGTCACAATAACAGAGTTCACCAGACCTGAATGCATTAACCCAAATCCTAGCAGGAATGGACAAAGCCACTCTTCTGATGTGATAAAACACTCTTACCATGAACATCATCAATAGTTCAGCCTGCAGAAGAGAAGGAAGGCTCCAGGGAGACCTCAGAGCAGCCTTCCAGTACCTGAAGGGGCTCCAGGAGAGCTGGGGAGGGACTTTGGGCAAGTGCTGGGAGTCCCAGGATGAGGGACAATGGCTTTGCGCTGGGAGAGGGGAGGTTGAGACTGGAGATGAGGAAGAAATTCTTGGAACTGGATGATCTTGAAGGTCACTTCCAACTGAAGCCATTCTATGATTCTATCTCCATTGTCATTCAAGGATGGGTAGAAGAGGAACAAGTCCTGGCTGTACTATTACTGAAGGAAAATGCTGGGGTGTGGATGTTCTTCTGTTCCGATCAAATTCAGTGTTGTATGAAAAGGTCATCTGCAGCTATTTGGTTTGGTTCTTCTGAAGAATCAGACAAGTTCTCCAGCTCTGACCTCTCAGAGCCTCTGAGCTCTGGGGCTTCATTCTGACACAAGCCAGAACTGCTCCATGCAGTTTTACCTCCTCAGATGATTTTTTGGGGGGACCCAGAGCCTCTCTTTTCTGACAGTCTCTGTCTGAGTTAGCAGGTTGTTGATCCCTCAACCACAACCAGACTGGGAAGCCTGTGCAATGTGTGTCCAGCACTGAGGTCAGACCTTCAGGACTCAGGCAGCATGTTTCAAAAGTTCCAGAGTGTGGCAGTTTTAGGCTCTGCTGAGGGAAATTTTCCAGATTGAGGCAAAGTGTTAGAATGTAAAGAAATTACCCTTGGATGTAAAAGGGTCTAAATCATAGAATCACAGAATTGTCAGGGTTGGAAGGGAGCTCAAGGATCATCCAGTTCCAAGCCCCCTGCCATGGACAGGGACACCTCACACCAGATCAGGTTGCTCACAGCCACGTCCAGCCTGGCTGCAAAAACTTCCAGAGATGAGGCTTCCACCACCTCCCTGGACAACCTGTGCCAGGGTAATAATCCCATTGTTCTGACAACAAACATGAAGTTAGTTGTGGAAACTAACTCCTGCTGTTTTTTGGCTTCCTTGCTCTAGCAGATGCCAACTGATGGCTTTTGCTTGGCTGTTGCTGACCTTGGCTGCATTCTTGTTGTGGCTAAGTGCTAACAAACTGCTCTCTGCTTTTCTCCCCCTTTTTTTTCCCTTGTCCATGAGGGGAAGGGGGGAAGCCTCCTGGTTAGTAGCCTCCTGGTTTTAGCCAGGGGGGTTCTTGTGCTGTTTATAAATTGCTTTCTTCACTCTAGCTGATCCCAGCTGGCAGCTTTTGCTTGGCTGTTGCTGACCTTGGCTGCATTCTTGTTGTGGCTGAGTACTAACAAACTACTCTCTGCTCTTTTCTCTTTCTCTTTTACCTTGTATAGGGTGGGGGAAGGGAGCAGGGAGGGGAAAGCTCTTAGCAGCCCCTTGGTTTTGGCCAGGAGGGTTCTTGTGTTCTTTGTACATTGTAACTCTATGTAAATATTGTAGATTTTGTAGATATTCATTGCATTCCACATTTCTAGCATGTAGTTGTGCTTGTAAATGGAGCTTCATTTGCTTCCACCTGAGATGCTCTGGCAATTTTATGCTGGGGGGAATTTCAACCCACCCACCCCACCCAAATATGTCCACTCTGCAGATGAACAAACCAACAGACCTCCACCTAACCTGCAGAATTTCCAGCCCTGGTCCTGTCTCAGAAGGGATTTAAGCTGTCCTCCTCTGGGCAGCAGCAGCAGGAACCCTCTGGAGTTAGGTGCTTGTGTCCAAGTGCCCTGATCTGAGCTGGTCTGGCAATTTTAGTTTGGGGGTAGAGAATCATAGAATCAACCAGGCTGGAAGAGACCTCCAAGATCCTCCAGTCCAACCTATCCCCCAGCCCTACCCAACCAACCAGACCATGGCACTAAGTGCCTCATCCAGGCTTTTCTTGAACATCTCCAGAGACGGCGACTCCACCACCTCCCTGGGCAGCACATCCCAATGGGCAATCACCCTCTCTGTGAAGAACTTCCTCCTGACACCCAGCCTAGACCTTCCCTGGTACAGCTTGAGACTGTGTCCTCTTGTTCTGCTGCTGGGTGCCTGGGAGCAGAGCCCAAGCCCCACCTGGCTACAACCTCCCTTCAGGTAGTTGTAGAGAGCAATGAGGTCTGCCCTGTGCCTCCTCTTCTCCAGGCTGAACACCCCCAGCTCCCTCAGCCTCTCCTCACAGGGCTGTGCTCCAGATCCTTCCCCAGCCTTGCTGCCCTTCTCTGGACACCTTCCAGTACCTCAACATCTCTCTTGAATTGAGGAGCCCAGAACTGGACACAGGGCTCCAGGTGGTTAATTTCACTGCACCACACAGAGAAAGATTTTTTTTTCTCATCTGCCTGTGGACAGCTCTGCTCCTGAGGCCCTGTTTCACTTGCAGCTGCAAGTGAAAGAAATGCCAGGTCCTGTGTCCAAAGCCTCTCACTGCTGTGTGAAGTGGTTTAAGGTCACTGTGTAAAGGCTGAGAGGCAGAGGTCTGCTCTGATCGTCTGCAAATCCTGCCTGACAGACCTGGTCACAACATTAATGGATGAGGGGAGAGCAACTGAGGTCACTGACCTGGACCTGAGCAAAGCCTTCCACACTGTCCCACACCACATCCTGCTCTCCAGCTGGTGACACATGGGTGTGATGGGTGGACCATGAGATGGATAAAGAACTGCCTTGATGGCTGCACCCAAAGAGTGGCTGTCAATGGCTCCATGTCCCAGTGGAGGCCAGGGACAAGTGGAGTCCCTCAGGGCTCAGTGCTGGGACCAGGCTTGGTCAACATCTTTGTTGGTGCCATGGACAGTGGCATTGAGGCTCCCTCAGCAGGTTTGCTGATGGCACCAAGCTGTGTGGTGCAGCAGACAGGCTGGAGGGAAGGGATCCATCCAGAGGGACCTGGACAGGCTGCAGAGCTGGGCACAAGACAACCTCAGGAGGTTCAACAAGACCAAGGGCAAGGTCCTGCAGCTGGGGCAGGGCAATCCCAAGCACAAATGCAGGCTGGGCAGGGACTGGCTGGAGAGCAGCCCTGAGGAGAGGGACTTGGGGGTGCTGGGGGAGGAGAAGCTCAGCAGGAGCCAGCAGTGAGCACTTGCAGCCCAGAGAGCCAAGCAGAGCCTGGGCTGCAGCAAGAGAAGTGTGGCCAGCAGGGCAGGGAGGGGATTCTCCCCCTCTGCTCAGCTCTGCTGAGACCACACCTGGAGCTCTGTGTCCAGTTCTGGAGCCTCTGTTCCAAGAGGGATCTGGAGGTGCTGGAAGGTGTCCAGAGAAGGGCCATGAGGATGAGCAGAGGGCTGGAGCTGCTCTGCTATGAGGACAGCCTGGGAGAGTTGGGGTTGTGCAGTCTGGAGAGGAGAAGGCTCTGAGGAGACCTTCTTGTGGCCTTCCAGTATCTGAAGGGGGCTCCAAGAAAGCTGGGGAGGGACTTTTTAGGAGTCAGGGAGTGATAGGACTGAGGGGAATGGAACAAAGCTGGAAGTGGGGAGATTCAGACTGGACATGAGGAAGAAGTTCTTCCCCATGAGAGTGGTGAGAGCCTGGAATGGGTTGTCCAGGGAGGTGGTTGAGGCTCCATCCCTGGAGGTGTTTGCAGGCCAGGCTGGATGAGGCTCTGGCCAGCCTGATGTAGTGTGAGGTGTCCCTGGGCATGGCAGGGGGGTTGGAACTGGATGATCCTTGTGGTCCCTTCCAACCCTGACTGATTCTATGATTCTGTGATCTCTGAGGTAGACCTGGCCAGGGCAGGGCTTAGGTCCCCCCTCCTGGGTTGTGTCTCCATGGGAGCCAGGGCTGCAGCCTGTTCTTAGATCCCACTCCTCTCTTCCTGGCTCATCAGTTCCACTTTCAGACACACAATTGCTCAGGCACACACCAACATAAAAAAATCCAGGGTACAACCACCAGCAGGCATTTCAAGCCCAGTGCTCTTTGCACAGCTCAAAGCAGGAAGGCTTACAAACATTGAATACAAGGAGGAAAAATGAATAATATATGAAAGAAAAAGCAAAAGCCAGAAAACAGGCAGAAAGGTGAGCTGCTAATTGCTCCACATCCCCCATAACAGAGTAACAGACAAGGAAGGGCTGTGGGGATGGATGGGGCAGGTGACAGCAGCACTGAGGTTCCCTCCATGCTCCTGGCACACACAGGACATGCACAGGGACAGTGCCCAATGCTGGAGGAGGCAAAGCACAGGAGGAGGAAGGTTCACAAGAGCAGGTACAGGCTAAGGAAGCTGGGGATCAGGTGCCACACCAGGAGCATTGCTTCTCCATAGCACATTTGAAGTGTGAGACTTGTTCTCCATATGCACAACTTCTCCTTGGCACATCTCACTGCAGGACAGCTTGCTCTGCCTCATCCCCTTCTTAGCATGATAGAATGGGTTGGGTTGGAAAGGATCTTCAAGCTCATCCAGTTCCAACCCCCTGCCATGGGCAGGGACACCTCCCACCATCCCAGCTTGCTCAAGGCCTCATCCAGCCTGGCCTTCAACACCTCCAGGGAGGGGACAGCCACAACCTCCCTGGGCAACCTGTTCCAGTCTCTCCCCAGCCTCACTCTCAACAATTTCTTCCTCATCTCCAGTCTCAATCTCCCCTCTCCCAGCTCAAAGCCATTGTCCCTGGTCCTGGCACTCCCAGCCCTTGTCCAAAGTCCCTCCCCAGCTCTCCTGGAGCCCCTTCAGGTACTGGAAGGCTGCTCTGAGGTCTCCCTGGAGCCTTCTCTTCTCCAGGCTCAACAGCCCCAACTCTCCCAGCCTGTCCCCACAGGGGAGGTTCTGCAGCCCTCAGATCATCTCTGTGGCCTTCTCTGGACCCTCTCCAGCAGCTCCAGGTCCTTCTTGTGCTGGGGGGACCAGAGCTGGAGGCAGTGCTGCAGGTGGGGTGTGAGCAGAGCAGAGCAGAGGGGCAGAATCCCCTCCCTGTGCTGCTGCTCTCCCTGCTCTGGATGCAGCTCAGCACACAGCTGTCTCAGGACTGCCAGGGACCATTGCTGGGACTCCTGAGCAGTTTGCCATCAGATTTAGTTTGCCTTCCTCAGGTTTGCTGCACTCAGTGCTGGGAGAAATGCAACTGCCCAAATAATTTTCCTGCACATGCTGCTTTCTGAGGTTCTCCCTCAGTCCCAAACTGGCCAACAGTCCACTTGCTCCCACAATTCAACACTGCCCTGCAGCTCCCCTGCAGAGCCCACCCCAGCCTGGTGCCTTGGGGGACAGTTTTGCTGCCTTGCCTTGGGGGATACAAATAGAAAAAAAACCTGATCCTGGTGTTTGGAGGATGCTTGAGAGCAGGCATCTGATTTGCAAAGCAATTTCTGGACATTTGGCACCTTTGCTGTTTCAGATCTCTCCCCTCCCATCCCCTGCTCCCTCCCCACCATCACCCAGCAGCAGAGCTGCACCCACAGCCTTCCCCTCCCGTGTGATTCCCTCATCAGCTCTCCATACCCTCAGCAGCACATTTGTCAGTTGACAGCTTTTATTTCATATTTCATTTGCCATTTGTCAGCCTGGTAGCAGGGATTCAAGTTCCTGTTTGATGTTTTCATGTTATCTACAAACGCTTTAAAGTCACAGCGCTCGCTGGGCTCCAGCAGCTCAGGCACTTCCCTCTAGTGGTCCAAAGCAGAGCAGAGATTTCCAAGCAGTGAAGATTTCCCAGCAGTTATCAGAGAATCAGAGAATGGTCCAGGCCAGAAGGGACCTCCAAATGTCATCCAGTCCAACCTCCCTGCAGTCAGCAGGGACATCCCCCTGCCTGAGTGCACCCTCAGCAGGTTTGCTGATGGCACCGAGCTGTGTGGTGCAGCAGACAGGCTGGAGAGAAGGGATCCATCCAGAGGGACCTGGACAGGCTGGAGGGAAGGGATCCATCCAGAGGGACCTGGACAGGCTGCAGAGCTGGGCACAAGACAACCTCAGGAGGTTCAACAAGACCAAGGGCAAGGTCCTGCAGCTGGGGCAGGGCAATCCCAAGCACAAATGCAGGCTGGGCAGGGACTGGCTGGAGAGCAGCCCTGAGGAGAGGGACTTGGGGGTGCTGGGGGAGGAGAAGCTCAGCAAGAGCCAGCAGTGAGCACTTGCAGCCCAGAGAGCCAAGCAGAGCCTGGGCTGCATCAGGAGAAGTGTGGCCAGCAGGGCAGGGAGGGGATTCTCCCCCTCTGCTCAGCTCTGCTGAGACCACACCTGGAGCTCTGTGTCCAGTTCTGGAGCCTCTCTTACAGGAAGGATCTGGACATGCTGGAAGGTGTCCAGAGAAGGGCCATGAGGATGAGCAGAGGGCTGGAGCTGCTCTGCTATGGAGACAGACTGAGAGAGTTGGGGTTGTGCAGTCTGGAGAGGAGAAGGCTCCAAGGTGACCTTCTTGTGGCCTTCCAGTATCTGAAGGGGGCTCCAAGAAAGGTGGGGAGGGACTTTTTAGGATATCAGGGAGTGACAGGACTGAGGGGAATGGAATAAAGCTGGAAATGGGGAGATTCAGGCTGGACATAAGGAAGAAGTTCTTCCCCATGAGAGTGGTGAGAGCCTGGAATGGGTTGTCCAGGGAGGTGGTTGAGTCTCCATCCCTGGAGGTGTTTGCAGCCAGGCTGGATGAGGCTCTGGCCAGCCTGATCTAGTGTGAGGTGTCCCTGGCCATGGCAGGGGGTTGGAACTGGATGATCCTTGAGGTCCCTTCCAACCCTGACTGATTCTGTGATTCTGTGATTCTATGATCTTCTACTTTGTGACCTTGGCAGAGGAAGCAGGAATGAGGTCATGGAATTATTGCTGGCACAGAGCTGGAAGGAGAAGGTGGATGTGTGGAATGTCCAAAGAATTTGGTGACTGAGAACTGGAGCAACGAGAAATGTAATGAAATTCCCAAGTAAGGCCTTAGGTTGTGTATTTGTGGGCCCAGTCCCACAATTTTGCTGTATCCTAGGGCTCTGAGATCGAAGTAGGAGGGGGTAGAGAGATCAGAGAATCACAGAATATATCTGATTGGCAGAGACCTCCAAGCTCATCCAGTCCTACCCTTTACCCAGCACTGCAGGGTCAACACTAAACCAGGTCCCTAAGTGCCAGGTCCACGTGGCACTTAACACCCCCAGGGATGGTGACTCCAGCACTGCCCTGGGCATCTTATTCCAATGTTCCCTTTCAGTGCAGAAATATTTCCTCATGTCCAACCTGAGCCTCCCCTGGTGCAGCTTGCAACCATTGCCTCTGCTCCTGTCTCTTACCACCAAGGAGCAGAGGCTATCCTCTCCTCACCCCCACCTCCCTTCAGGGAGCTGCAGAGAGCAATGAGGTCTCCCTCAGCCTCCTCCTCTCCAGCCTGAACACCCCCAGCTCCCTCAGCCCCTCCTCTAGCCCAGAGGCTCCAGACCCTTCTCCAGCCTCACTGCCCTTCTTTGGACATGCTCCAGCCCTCAATATCCTTCCTGCCGTGAGGGCCCAGAGCTGAACACAGCACTGGAGGTGTGGCCTCAGCAGTGCTGAGCACAGTGGGGTGGTCACCTCCTGCCCCTGCTGCCCACCCTGCTTCTGATCCCAGCCAGGATGCAGTCACTGTGTTGTCCCTGTGGTGATGTGATTGAAGTCTGGAGGCTGTGAGGCAACACCAGACAAAGTGTTCCCAGGTGCCACTGTTGCTGCACAAGCTGTTGACAGACCCCATCTGAGACACTGTGCACAGCTGCAGTTCAAAGGGGGGAGCAGATATTGGAGCAAGTGCCACAAAGGGACATGAGGAGTCCATTCTCCAGGAGGAGATGAAAAGCTTGGGGTGTGAAGCCAGGCTGGAAGGGGAGCAACAGGTCTTTAGAAACTGAACAGAGTGAACTTGAGGGGAGGAAGGGATCTCTAAAGAGCAATGGCAGTGCAAGAACAGAGCTGGAGAGGCAGCTGAGAGCAGATCTGGTCCTGACCAGCAGGAGGAAAGTCACTCAAGTCTACACAGGAGCCATGGTGATAGGACACAGAACTGGTTTCAAGCATGGCTGTGAGGGGGATGAAGGTGATGGCTGGAGCAGGGCAGGAGGGATAAAGCAAGCTGTGCCATCTGCTGAAGAGCCCTCTGAAAGGGATGCACTCCTGCCTCAAAACAGCAAATCAAATCTTGGCTGGAACTCAAGTGTCTGACTTCTGCACAAGAGAGATCCAGTTCTAACTGGACTGGCTTTGATAAGTAAGAAAAGGTTTTTCTTTTCATCTCCTTGGGGAGGCCACAATCCAAATGGTGTCTGTAGGCTGGGAGATAGAGTACAGCTGTCACTGAGTGAATGAGAGATCACTTCAGAGGCTCTTCACATGATCACAGAATGGTAGGGGTTGGAAGGGACCTCCTCATGTTTAGATGGAACTTCCTATGTTCAAGTTTGTGCCCATTGCCCCTTGTCCTGTCTCTGGGGACCACTGAGAGGAGTCTGGCCTCATCTTCCTGCCACCCACCCCTTAGGTACTTGTAAGCACTAACAAGATCCCCCTCAGCCTCCCCTCCTCCAGGCTAAGCAGTCCCAGCTCTCAGCCTCTCCTCATGAGAGATCACAGAATCACAGAGCTGTCAGGGTTGGAAGGGAGCTCAAGGCTCATCCAGTTTGAACCCCCCTGCCATGGGCAGAGACACCTCACACTACAGCAGGTTGCTCACAGCCACATCCAGCCTGGCTGCAAAAACCTCCAGGGATGAGGCTTCCACCACCTCCCTGGGCAACCTGTGCCAGTGTCTCACCACCCTCATGGGGAAGAACTTCTTCCAACATCCAATCTGAATCTCCCCACTTCTAGTTTTGCTCCATTCCCCCCAGTCCTATCACTCCCTGACACTCTAAATATCCCAGCCCCCATCATAGCTGGCCTCAGCATCTTCATGGCCCTGTGCTGGACTCTCTCCATGGTTCTTTGTCCTCCTTGAGCTGGGGATCCCAGAAATGGACACAGCACCCCAGGTGCTTCAGCTGTTATCTTAACATCATCTCCATGCCATAAGAGAAGCATAGTGGCCCTTGAAGGCACACCCCCATGGCTGCAGTGTTGTGGCTGGCCCCAGGGGCACAAAACTTTGCCTCAGGTCTGTTGGGTAGCCATGGGCTAGGTACCACCTGCCCCAGCAGCCCTCTGTACCTGTCCCATGTCCTCCTGACCCAGGATCCCCAGGCCTGAGGCCCCAGGGTACCCAGAATGACAACCCCTAAAGGTTGAGAGCTCAGCAGGAACGAACCACTGCCCACTGCTCTGGCTGGGTTCACCTCAGCACCACCCCTTGCTGTGCAGCTCTGTGGGGAGGCCACACCTCCAGGATTTGGCTCAGTTCTGGGCCCCTCACTACAGGAAGGACATTGAGGTGCTGGAGTGTGTCCAGAGAAGGGCAACCAAGATGGTGAAGGGCTTGAACACAAGTCACAGGATCACAGGATCAGAGGATGTCAGGGGTTGGAAGGGATCTCTGGAGATCATTGGGTCCAACCCCTCTGCCAGAGCAGGAGCATAGAATCCAGCACAGGTCACACAGGAACACAGCCAGATGGGGCTGGAAAGGCTCCAGAGAAGGAGACTCCACAGCCTCTCTGGGCAGCCTGCTCCAGGGCTCTGTGACCCTCACAGTGCAGAAGTTCCTCCTCCTGTTGAGGTGGAACCTCCTGTGCTGGAGTTTCCATCCATTGCCCCTTATCCTATCCCAGTGAGCAGTGCCTGCCCCCTCCCTCCTGACCCCCAGTGAGGTCCTGAGGTTGTTCAGGGTTCAGGAGGCTGACAGGTTGGATATTAGGGACAATTTCTTCACAAAAGGGGTTCCAGGCACTGGCCCAGGCTGCCCAGGGTGGTGGTGGCGTCCCCATCCCTGGAGGTGTTTAAAGGACAGATGCTGTGGGGCTGAGGGACGTGGGTGGGTGGTGGTGGTCTGCAGTCATGGTGGGACTGTGAGCAGCTGGATGGGATGATCTCAAAGGTCTCTTCCAACCTCAGCACTTCTATGAGTCTAAACCACCTCCCAGAGTGAGGTCAGCCCCAGTGTGGGGAGCTCTGTCCCAGCGTGGGGAGCTCTGTCCCGGTGAGGGGAGCTCTGTCCCAGCATGGGGAGCTCTGCCATAGTGTGGGGAGCTCTGTCCCAGTGTGGGGAGCTCTGTCCCAGTGAGGGGAGCTCTGTCCCAGTGAGGGGAGCTCTGTCCCAGCATGGGGAGCTCTGTCCCAGCATGGGGAGTTCTGTCCCAGTGTGGGGAGCTCTGTCCCAGCATGGGGAGCTCTGCCATAGTGTGGGGAGCTCTGTCCCAGTGAGGGGAGCTCTGTCCCAGCATGGGGAGCTCTGTCCCAGCATGGGGAGCTCTGCCATAGTGTGGGGAGCTCTGTCCCAGTGTGGGGAGCTCTGTCCCGGTGAGGGGAGCTCTGTCCCAGCATGGGGAGCTCTGCCATAGTGTGGGGAGCTCTGTCCCAGTGTGGGGAGCTCTGCCATAGTGTGGGGAGCTCTGTCCCAGTGTGGGGAGCTCTGTCCCAGCCTGGGGAGCTCTGTCCCAGTGTGGGGAGCTCTGTCCCAGTGTGGGGAGCTCTGTCCCAGCATGGGGAGCTCTGTCCCAGTGTGGGGAGCTCTGTCCCAGTGTCGGGAGCTCTGTCCCAGCCTGGGGAGCTCTGCCATAGTGTGGGGAGCTCTGTCCCAGCGTGGGGAGCTCTGCCATAGTGTGGGGAGCTCTGTCCCAGTGTGGGGAGCTCTGTCCCAGCCTGGGGAGCTCTGCCATAGTGTGGGGAGCTCTGTCCCAGCGTGGGGAGCTCTGTCCCGGTGAGGGGAGCTCTGTCCCAGCATGGGGAGCTCTGTCCCAGCATGGGGAGCTCTGCCATAGTGTGGGGAGCTCTGCCCCAGCCTGGGGAGCTCTGCCATAGTGTGGGGAGCTCTGCCCCAGCCTGGGGAGCTCTGCCTCAGCCTGGGGAGCTCTGCCTCAGTGTCGGGAGCTCTGTCCCACCTCATGATGCTCACACAGAAGCCCAGGTGCTGGGTGGCAGCTTCTCTAAAGGACACTCTCCAAGAGAGGGGAGGTTTCTCCATCCTCCACAGGGCTGTGTGTCCCGTGCCAGCACCCAGACCTTCTGCAGGTCACCTTCCCCTCCCCTTGCCTTCTCTAAACCACACCTGCTGGCACAGGGCATTCATGTGGCTTTGCCCCACCACCACATGCCCTGGCCATGAGCACACACACTCCACCAGCCACTTCTCTTCCCTTGCCAAGGAAATCAGCTGCCCTTTGAGCAAGGAATTTGCTATTTCTGTACCCAGATCCATGTCTCTCAGGAGAATCAGCCCTCAGCTGCTATCACAGATCTGCAAATGCTCCTTGCTCTAATTAAGCAATAATTAATGGCTCCAAAGCAGGAGGTGGATTCCCAAGCCCTCTGCACTGTGCAGTAAGCAGCAAGTTTCTGCTTTCAATCAAAAAAAAAAAAAGTTAATATTCCCTTTTAGTGTCTTGTGTCTGCAGCCACAGTGCTGCTCATCAGACACCACCTCTGGAGCAGAGGTTCTCTTGTTGCTCACATGAAATAATAATGCAGAAAAATGTTTTTTTTTCTTTATTTTTTTTCCTTGGCTGTTTCTCCTTCATGCCTGGAATTGGGTGAGAAAACTAATTGCAGAGGTATGGTAACCACAGGTGACATCCCCATCAATCAGACCCCTCCTGCAAACACCTTTCACTGAATCATAGATTGACAGAATCCTACAATGGGTGAATGGGTTGGAAGGGACCTTCAAGATCATCCAGTTCCAGCCCCCTGCCATGGGCAGGGATACCTCCCACCAGCCCAGCTTGCTCAAGGCCTCATCCAGTCTGGCCTCCAGGGATGAGACTTCCACAACCTCCCTGGGCAACCTGTTCCAGTGTCTCCCCAGCCTCACTCTCAACAATTTCTTCCTCATCTCCAGTCTCCATCTCCCCTCTCCCAGCTCAAAGCCATTCTCCCTCAACCTGGTACTCCCAGCCCTTATCCAAAGTCCCTCTCCAGCTCTCCTGGAGCCCCTTTAGGTACTGGAAGGCATATAGAGAGGAAGACCTGTCTGCATTGTGCTCCTTGCTCAGTCCTCTGTGCACTCTGCTCAGTTCTTGCAGCGGGGTCAGGATGGAGATGGTTTCTCTCTTGCATGGAAAATAGTATTTGTCATCCACACTTTGTGTTTTCTTAATGATTCCTAAAACTGCAAGGCTTCCCACCCAGGGAGCTTAGCTCATTATCTCTGAGTGCCTGGAGTGTGTGGGTTATATTTGGTTGCAGTCCCAACACTTTGGTTTTGTCAGGGATGCTGTGTGAAGCCTTCAAATGAGCATTCCTTCCTTGGCCATGGAATCCCAGAATGGTTTGGGTTCCTCATCTCCACTCTCAATCTCCCCTGTCCCAGCTCAAAGCCATTCTCCCTCATCCTGGCACTCCCAGCCCTTGTCCAAAGTCCCTCCCCAGCTCTCCTGGAGCCCCTTCACGTACTGGAAGGCTGCTCTGAGGTCTCCCTGGAGCTTTCTCTTCTCCAGGCTCAACAGCCTCAACTCTCCCACAGGGAGGTTCTGCAGCCTCTGTTCATCTCTGTGGCCTTCTCTGGACCCTCTCCAGCAGCTCCAGGTCCTTCCTGTGCTGGGGGCAGCAGAACTGGAGGCAGTGCTGCAGGTGGACTCTTGACCTTCTTCTTGCTCCCATTTCTTACTATCTTCTATTTGCAGGCAAGCAGAGTTTACCATGTCCAGCAGAGTTGGTTCTGCCATAAATCACCTTCCTATCATCTAGTTAGAGGCATTTGAGGCATTTGAGCCCTTTCAGGTACTAGAAGGCTGCTCTAAGGTCTCCCTGGAGCCTTCTCTTCTCCAGGCTGAGCAGCCCCAATGCTCAGTCTGTCCCCACAGGGAGGTTCTGCAGCTCTCTGATCATCTCTGTGGCCTCCTCTGGACCCTCTCCTTCCTGTGCTGGGGGCACCAGACCTGGACACATTGCTGCATGTGGGGTCTTACCAGAGCATCACCTCCCTCACCTCACCTCCCTCATCTCACTGCTCACCCTGCTCTTGATGCAGCCCAGGATTCTCTCCATCTGTCAGTTCTGTCCATCTGGTTTGGACAAGGCAGGAGGAAGGGGAAGTCTAACCACCTGGCACCACCTTTACACTGCCTTGTCAAGTCTTGCACAGAAGTGAAAGAAAGAGAAGTTTCCCTCCCTTGGGACATGTGAACCATCCCACTGGTCTCCCTGCCCCTCTTCTCCCCCCATGCCAGCATCCCCCCTGCTGCTGGAGCAGCACAGACCATCCCTCCTCCCAGCAAACCTTTATGAATGAAGCTCTCCAGCTCTCTCCTGCAGAAGCCTTGGACCTGCTGAGAGAAACAGCCACTGAGACTAACCAGAGGCACCAGCTGTGGCCCAGTCAGACACCCCTGGGCAGACACAAGAGTTCCCTGGAGGACACAGGCTCCAAGCTGTTTTTTGTTGGCTGTGCTAAAGAGCCATAACGAACCACAGCTGACCAAGGGACGATGTGGCTGCAGCCCAGCAGTGCCTCTGGGTGACATTTCCCCCCCAGGAGAGCAGGGTCTGAAGCTGCCTTCACCCTCTGCAGGACTTGGCATGGATATTTCCAGCTGGTGACTCAGCTCCTGGGGGTGCTGGAGCACTGGGGGCTCACTGTAGCCCCATTATTCTTTGTGCCTTGAGTGGGTCTGTCTCTAGGCAATCCAAGGCAGCTTGATTTCTGCAGACTTTTGTCCCAGAGAATCGGAAAATCTCCACTCCTGTGGGTTGGTGGGAACCCTGCAAGGGGTTGATCCAGCCCCTGGGTTTCTGCTGAGCTGGTAGGCACTAAGATGTTATTTTAGCAAAGAGCAGTTATTAGTTCTTACCATGGAAAAGTTGCATTTGTGGGACTCTATTTTTGCTTCAGGTTACTGCGGTTCCCTGCCACTCATTTATTGACCAGGCTAGAAAAAAAGTGTTGCTCCCTGAACTGCAACTCTAGTGATGCCAACACTGAATTTACCACAGCTCTGGCAGGCTCTTAGGATGGAGTCACCATGTCCCATTTTTCTCTGGAGGTTGCTTGTAAAACAGCAGAGGCAGCTGAGCTGAGCCAACAGGGAAGGTGAGTGGCTGGTTGCTGGCTGCCAGGGAAAACAAAAGGGCTCAGTCTGGTGCTGCTTTGCACCTGGGAAACTGGGAAAGCTCAACAGAACTGCTGAAAAAATGCTCCAGCAAGCCCAGAACATGGTAGACATTGGAAGGGACCTCTGGGGATCATCCAGACCACCCCTGCTGCTAAAGCAGGGCTCCCACAGCAGCTTGCCCAGGAGCACAATGCCCAGGGGGGGTTGGAAGCTCTCCAGAGAAGGAGACTCCACAACCTCTCTGGGCAGCCTGCTCCAGGCCTCCAGCAGCCTCACACCAAAGAGGTCTCTCCTCCTGGGTTCCAGGTCATGCCTGTTGTCCCTTGTCCTATCAGTGGTTACCACTGAGCAGAGCCTGGCACCTTCTTCTTGACACCCACCCCTCAGATATTTACAGACATTGCTCAGATCCCCTCTCAGCCTTCTCTTTTCCAGACTAACTACCCCCAGGTCTCTCAGCCTTTCTTCACAGGAGAGATGTTCAAGTCCCTCACTCATTCTCATAGCCTCTGTTGGACTCTCTCCATCAGTTTTCTGTCTCTCTTGAATGGGGGATCCCAAAACTGGACACACTATTCCAGGTGTGGTCTCACTAGGGCAGAGCAGAGAGGGAGCAGAACCTCCCTAGACCTCATGGCCACACTCTCCTTGCTGCACTCCATGCAGTGGCTGAGGCTCCCATGGCAATGAGGGTGAATTCCAGAAGTTCCCTAAAAATTTGGCTCAAAAGATTATGCAGCCTTAAAAGTTCCTTATTTACTGTTTGAAAACATTGCATCCTCTGATGCCAGGACACAGCCTGTGTGTTGCCAGCCTCCCCCCCTCCCCAGCTCACTGCCTGCTCCTGTGCACTCCCCAGCCTGGCAGCCCTCCAAGCACAGTGGTTAACTGCTGGGAGACACCAGGCAGAGCTTTCTGAAAAGTACACAACAGAAAACTGCAGACAAATCTGGACTGAAGCTAGCACTTGAGCTGCTTGTTTACAAAAAAGTCATCTGTGTCATTCAGGATGGGGTTGGGGCTTGGTCACCTACCTTCTACCTTCACAGAATTTGGTCTCTGGGGATGTGCATAGGCTCCTTGTCCTGACACAGAGCACATCTTAGGCTCACAGAATCACCTGGGTTGGAAGGGACCTCTAAAGATCATCTAAGCCCAATCCCCCTGCAGTGAGCAGGGACCTTCTCAGCTTGATCAGGTAGCCCAGAGGGTCCCAATAACCAGCAGGAGCTGCTCTCTCATCTGAGTGTCTCTGGGCAGCCACGAGACTGTCAGGTAGTCAAATACAGGTGGTGCTCACCCTGCCCTTAGCATCATCACCACAGCTCTCCTCTCTTCTGCTTTCCGCAGGAAAGGACTTAGGCACAAGGTGAGCACAGCCTGTGCTTGCTGGACCCAAGCCTGTGTGTGCAGGAGGTGAGCTGTAGCTCAGCAGGATGTGAGCTGACCCTACCCAGGGTCAGGCTGTGTGTGCCTGTGCTGGAGCAGAACCCAAGATGCAGACTCTAGCAGCTCCACAGCCACAAGGCTGCATCACTGATGAGTGGGGACAGATGGAGATGGTTGGGTTAGAATCATGGAATCATAGAATGCTTCAGGGTGGAAGGGACCCTCAAAGGGCATCTTGTCCAACTCCCCTGCAGGCAACACAGACACCTCCAGCTACAGTAGGTTGCTCAGGGCCACATCAAATTTGACTTTGAATATCTCCATGGATGGAGCTTCAATCGCATCTCAGAGCAACCTGTTCCAGTCTCTCCCCACCCTCAATGTGCAGAACTTCCTCCTGATGTCCAACCTAACTCTTCCCTGCTCCACTTTCAAACCATTGTCCCTCAGCCTATCCTCACAGCCCCTTCTGAACAGTCCCTCCCCAAATGGTAACTGCTGTGCTCTTGTTATTCTTTCAGACTGATCTACTAATTCTCTTTACAGAGAACCTTGAATGTGTTTTATGTCAACTCCAGCTATGTAGGAAGAGGTTTAAGGAGATCTACAGATGACCAGAGGGCTGGAAATCCTTGTTAAGGGCTAAGAGAGCTGGGGTTGTTCAACCTGGAGAAGAGAAGGCTGCAGTGAGGCCACCACAGGCCCTTCTGAACAGCCCCTCCTCAGCCTTCCTGTAGGTCCCCTTCAGACACTGAAATGCATCTGATGCCCAACCCACACATAGTGCTGAGGGGGACCTCCAGCATGGCCAAAGGCCAGCATGGAGCTCAGTGATGTCAGGTGAGTTTGGACTCCTACATGGGCTAGGGGCTGCAGTCTATGTGCAGAAGTTGTCCCCAGGGAAGCCAAAGCACCTCCTCCTCCTGAAGTGTCCAGTGGAGATCAGCTCAGAGCTGACAGTCAGGGTGGGAAGGAAGTTGTTTCTGTCTCACTTTGATGTCCTCCTGGGGTTTGTGAGCTCCTTGCACAGCACTAGAGAGGCCAATATTGGAAGAAGGGAGTTGCGCAATCACCACTTTCTTACTCTGTTGTTCACAGACTCACAGGAACATTCAGGTTGGAAAAGAGCCTCAGGATCACCAAGTCCAACCCAGAGCCCTACTCTACAAGGCTCACCCCTAAACCAGAGCCCCAAGCACCACATCCAAACCACCTTTAAACACACCCAGGCTTGGGGACTCCACCACCTCCCTGGGCAGCACATTCCAAGCCCTGACCACTCTTGCTGGGAAAAATTTTTTTCTCCTGTCCAGTCTAACCCTCCCCAGTCACAGCTTGAGGCCATTCCCTCTTGTTCTGTCACTAATGACCTGTGAGAAGAGACCAGCAGCAGCCTCTCCACAACCTCCTTTCAGGTAGTTGTAGAGAGCCAGGAGGTCTCCCCTCAGCCTCCTCTGTTTCACCCTAACCATCCCCAGCTCCTTCAGTTGCTCTTCATCAGATTTCTTCTCCAGGCCCTTCCCAGCTTCCTTGCCCTCCTCTGCCCTGGCTCCAGCACCTCCACATCTCTCTTGGATTGAGGAGCCCAAAACTGAACCCAGCACTTAATTTGTGGCCTCCCCAGAGCTGAGTCCCAGGGGACAATCCCCTGCCTGCTCCTGCTGGACACAGCATTGCTGATCCCAGCCAGGATGCCTTTGGCTTTCTTGGCCACCTGGGCACTGCTGGCTCCCATTCAGCTGCTTGGCCATCAGCACCCCCAGGTCCCTTTCTGCCAGCAGCCCCCAGCCTGCAGCACTGCTTGGGGTTGTTGTGACCCAAGGTCAGGACCTGGCCTTGTGGCAGCTCCTCCTGGGAACATTGGCCATGGATCCAATCTCTCCAAGTCCCTCTGCAGAGCCTCCCTGCCCTGCTGCAGATCAGCTCTGCACCTCCCTTGATGTCATCTGCAGGCTCACTGCTGACACACTCTGGGTCTTCACCAAGGGCATCAATAAAGATGTGACACAGAAGTGGTCCCAACACTGAGCCCTGAGGAACACCACTGGTGCCTGGCCCCCAGATGGGTTTAACTCCACTCAGCACCACTCTTTGGGCCCTGCCTTCTCCAGCAGAGCATTGCTCAGCCCAGCCATGGGCTTTGTCCATGGGAATTCTGCGGGAAAGTTGAGGTAGACAACATCCACAGCACAGCTGACATGCTGAGGAGAGGCTGAGAGCCCTGGGGGTGTGCAGTCTGGGGAAGAGAAGACTGAGAGGGATCTGATCAATGTCTATCAATAGCTGAGGGCTGGGGGTCAGGAGGGAGGGGACAGGGACAGGCTCTGCTCAGTTGTGCCCTGGGACAGGACAAGAGGCAATGGATGGGAATTCTGTGGGAAACAGTGTCAAAGGCTTTTCCTAAGCTCTCAAGGCCTTATCCTGCTGTCCCAAGGGCAGTGATTCTGCTTCATGTGCAGTGTGAGCCACTGCTGGCTGCCCTGCCAGGCACTGCCTTGTTGCCTCCTTCTGCTGGCTTCACAGCACCTGAAGCACAGAGAGCCTGCATGGGGAGCAACCACCAGCAGCCCTGCTCAGCACAGCCCTTGCTGAGCATTTTGTCTTCAGTTTGCTCCTCTGCAGAGCATTAGATCAAATTCTCATGGACAATTAGAACTGAGAGAATATTAACAAAGGAGAAAATTATGCAGTGAACATTTTGCTTGCAAAATTCACTGAATAAATTATTCAGGTTTAATGTGGAAGAATAATGGAGGAAATAATTGAATAATGAAAGATCATAAAATTAATGGACTATTCTATTACTAATTTCACATCTGGGTGTAATGCAGGAGAATGTGGAACAAGAAGAAGGGGAAAAAAGAAATAAAAAAAAGGGAAAATTAATTTGGGTTTGTTTTGAGGGGATAAAAAATAAAAAGAGCAATGAGTCTGTTCCTGTAACCTCCTGATCATCCTCAGGGGTTCACCACAACTCCTGCCTTCAGCATGGGCAGTCCACAGGCAAACCTCCAACTTCCACCTCTCTGATGACACCAAAAAAATCCAAACTAGCAACTGAATCACCTGAGCCCCATCCCTGGAGCTGCTCAAGTCCAGGCTGGATGAGGCCTTCTCAGCACCCTGGGCTGGTGGAGGTGTCCCTGCCCATTGCAGGGGGTTGGAACTGGATGATCTACAAGGTGCCTTCCAACCCAAACCATTCTGTGATTCCATGGTTCTGTGACTTGTCCTGAAGCTCCCCAACCCTTCACAGGATCACAGAATGTCAGGGGTTGGGAGGGACCTTCAAAGATCATGAAGTCCAACCCCCTGCCAGAGCAGGAGCACAGAATCCAGCACGGGTCACACAGGAACACATCCAGATAGGGCTGGAAAGTCTCCAGAGAAGGAGACTCCACAACCTCTCTGGGCAGCCTGCTCCAGGGCTCTGTGACCCTCACAGTGCAGAAGTTCCTCCTCCTGTTGAGGTGGAACCTCCTGTGCTGGAGTTTCCATCCATTGCCTCTTGTCCTATCACAGAGCACAAGTGAGCAGAGCCTGTCCCTGTCCCCTCCCTCCTGACCCCCACCCCTCAGCTATTGATAGACATTGATCAGATCCCTCTCAGTCTCCTCCTCTCCAGACTGCACAGCCCCAGGGCTCTCAGCCTCTCCCCCCCAGGCACTGCTCCAGGCCCTTCAGCATCCTTGGAGCCCTCCCTTGGGCTCTCTCCAGCAGATCCCTGTCCCTCTGGAGCCTTAATATTACTCAGTGCTTTTTAAGGCAATTTTGTGACCTTTCAAAGTCAACTTGTCAGGAGCTTTGGGATCATGCTGGCAAAGCCTCAGGGAAGCAGAGGCTTTGCCCTGAGGTGGTAGGGAGATAGAAAATGTCCCCAGGGTTTGCTGGGTGTTGGTGAAGCCAGTGGCAATGTGGATTATTTGCAAAGAGCTAAAGTTGGGTGAGATGAATCCCTCCTAGGAAGACTCAATGTCTCAGCAAGACCCTTCAGGTCAGGGGTGGGAGCCTGATCCCTGAACTGCTCCTCTGTTTGGTGGGGGCTGGGCATCCAGATCCTTTCATTTTGCCCAGTGCTGCAGTGCAGATGCTCTGATTCCCATCACTTCCATCTGCAGGGGACTGAGGAAGGGCTCTTTATGAGGGCCTGTGGTGAAAGGATAGTTTCACAGATTTCATTGGGTGGGAAATGACCCTCAAAGGGCATCTTGTCCAACCCCCCTGCAGGCAGCAGGGACACCTCCAGCTAAGATCAGGCTGCCGAGCACCATAGCAAGTCTGACCTTGAACATCTTCAGGAATGGAGCCTCAATCACATCTCAGAGCAACCTGTTCCAGGTCTCTCCCCACCCTCACTGTGCAGAACTTCCTCCTGATGTCCAACCTAACTCTGCCCTGCTCCACTTTCAAACCATTGTCCCTTGTCCTATCCCCACAGCTCCTTCTGAACAGTCCCTCCCCAGCCTGCCTGTAGCCCTCTTCAGATATTGGAATGCAGCTCTGAGGTCTCCCTGGAGCCTTCTCTTCTCCAGGCTGATCAGCCCCAACTCCCCCAGCCTGTATTTGTAGGAGAGGCTCTCCAGCCCTCTGATCATCCTTCTGGCCTCCTGTGGATCTTCTTCATCAGGTCCAGGTCTCTCTTGTGTTGGGGGTCCCATTTCTGGACACAGCCCTGCAGGTGAGGTCTCAGGAGAGCAGAGCAGGGTGGCAGACTCACCTCCCTTGCCCTTCTGGCCATGCTTCTTTTGATGCAGCCCAGGCTGCCATTGGCCTTCTGGGCTGCCAGTGCCCATTGCTGGAAATGGTTTGAAACTGGATCAGGGCAGCTTTGGGTTGGACATCAGGAGGAAGTTCTTCACCATCAGGCTGGTGAAATACTGGAACAGGTTGCCCAGAGATGTGGTTGAGACCCCATCCCTGGAGACATTCTGGGTCAGACTCAATGGGGCTCAGAGCAGCCTGCTCTAACTGGAGGTGCCCTGCTGCCTGCAGAGGTTTGGACAAGATGACCTTTGAGGGTCCCTTCCATCCAATGCATTCTGTGATTCCATGGTTCAGTGCTGCCTTCCCCCAGAGCAGGGGGGCTGGGGTGGCCCTGCCTGTGCATGCAGCAGGAGGGCTGCCTTGCTGCAGCCCCACCTTGCCAGGCTTGCTTTGCTTCTCATCAGCTCCCATAACTGATGAACCCAGGCAGGGTCACTGTGTTCTTTAGCAATTAACTGAGCTCCAGAGGCCTGTAATTTGTCTTGTTCATGTTACAGCACCAAATGAATTTGACTGTGTTTAATAATCACTCTAAAAGCAGATCACAGAGCTGGGAGGGAGGGGGAGATGGTATCAATCATTTGTTTTCTGACTCTTTCAAGGAATTTCCTACTGTACTTAATTTCTTACTGGTGAGTTCTACATGAGCCTGGGGAAGGCAGGCACTGCTGTTATGATTCAATTTTTAATCATCAGAGGAAGCTATTTAGCTGCTCCAGAAAATTAACATGCTCCCAAATTCAGGAGGAGCCAAGGAGTGGGGAAATGCAATTTTCACAGAGACCAATCCAGTTATGTCTAATTGGGCTAATTTAGGGAGCTTCATTTAGGCCTGCTGAAAGGAAATGTGGATGAAGCCCTTGGATCCCTGCTGCAGAACATCACTTCTGGGCTATGGGACCTGGACCACTGCCCCACTTTGCAAAGGAGGCAGAGAGAGAGGAATTGTGTTGCCCAGAGGAGCCAAGGGATGCTCCAGCACCCCAAAACCCAGGCTGGGACCCAAGGCAGTGGTACCAGGGGGAGAGCAGAACCTTTGCTGGTGCAGTGCTGCACCTCTGTCCTGTCATAGCTGGGTAAGGAGGGGAGTTAGAAATAGCTACAGAGAAACAGACCTCAGAGTGGAAAGCAGACTAGAATTTGGGGCTGATCAGCCTGGAGAGGAGAAGGCTCCAGGGAGACCTCAGAGCAGCCTTGCAGTACCTGAAGGGGCTCCAGGAGAGCTGGGGAGGGACTTGTGGCAAGAGCTCGGAGTGCCAGGATGAGGGACAATGGCTTTGAGCTGGGAGAGAGGAGATTGAGAGTGGAGATGAGGAAGAAATTGTTGAGAATGAGGCTGGGGAGAAACTGGCACAGGTTGCCCAGGGAGGCTGTGGCTGTCCCCTCCCTGGAGGTGTTGAAGGCCAGGCTGGATGAGGTCTTGAGCAACCTGTGCTGGTGGGAGGTGTCCCTGCCCATGGCAGGGGGTTGGATGATCTTGAAGGTCTCTTCCAACCCAACCCCTTCTATGATTCTTTGATTTCACTCTAATTACAGAAGCATAGAATCAGCCAGGCTGGAAGAGACCTCCAAGATCCTCCAGTCCAACCCATCCCCCAGCCCTATCCCAGCAACCAGACCATGGCACTAAGTGCCTCATCCATTCTCCTCTTGAACATCTCCAGGGATGGTGACTCCACCACCTCCCTGAGCAGCACATCCCAATGGCAAATCTTTCTCTGTGAAGAACTTCCTCCTGACACCCAGCCTAAACCTCCCCTGACACAACTTGAGACTGTGTCCTCTTGTTCTGCTGCTGGGTGCCTGGGAGCAGAGACCAAGCCCCACCTGCCTACAACCTCCCTCCAGTTAGCTGTAGAGGTTAATTTCTAATTTTCATATTTCCATTAAAGAAGGAGCATATGAAAATAAGAAAAATTAACATTTGCCCTGAAAGCCAACTCAGCTTGATGGCATTGTCCAAAACTGCTGTAGACAAATCATCCACATTCTGTGGGGGGAAAAGCTGCTCTCACCGCATCCTGCTGACCTCATCTGCTGGCACCACTCCAAGGGCAGCCTCTGAAGCTCAGGGGAAAAAAGTTGACATGGACAGTGGCATTGAGGCTCCCTCAGCAGGTTTGCTGATGGCACCAAGCTGTGTGGTGCAGCAGACAGGCTGGAGGGAAGGGATCCATCCAGAGGGACCTGGACAGGCTGCAGAGCTGGGCACAAGACAACCTCAGGAGGTTCAACAAGACCAAGGACAAGGTCCTGCAGCTGGGGCAGGGCAATCCCAAGCACAAATGCAGGCTGGGCAGGGACTGGCTGGAGAGCAGCCCTGAGGAGAGGGACTTGGGGGTGCTGGGGGATGAGAAGCTCAGCAGGAGCCAGCAGTGAGCACTTGCAGCCCAGAGAGCCAAGCAGAGCCTGGGCTGCAGCAGGAGAAGTGTGGCCAGCAGGGCAGGGAGGGGATTCTCCCCCTCTGCTCCACTCTGCTGAGACCACTCCTGGAGCTCTGTGTCCAGTTCTGGAGCCTCTGTTACAAGAAGGATCTGGAGGTGCTGGGAGGTGTCCAGAGAAGGGCCATGAGGATGAGCAGAGGGCTGGAGCTGCTCTGCTATGAGGAGAGACTGAGAGAGTTGGGGTTGTGCAGTCTGGAGAGGAGAAGGCTCTGAGGAGACCTTCTTGTGGCCTTCCAGTATCTGAAGGGAGCTACAAGAAAGCTGGGGAGGGACTTTTTAGGCTATCAGGGAGTGACAGGACTGGGGGGAATGGAACAAAGCTGGAAGTGGGGAGATTCAGGCTGGACGTGAGGAAGAAGTTCTTCCCCATGAGAGTGGTGAGAGCCTGGAATGGGTTGTCCAGGGAGGTGGTTGAGGCTCCATCCCTGGAGGTGTTTGCAGCCAGGCTGGATGAGGCTCTGGCCAGCCTGCTGTAGTGTGAGGTGTCCCTGGGCATGGCAGGGGGGTTGGAACTGGATGATCCTTGTGGTCCCTTCCAACCCTAGCAATTCTATGAGTCTAGTTTCAGACAGGTCCCAAGGAGGAAAAGCATCTCCCTGCAGCCTGCCTGGGCCATGGGTTTTAAAGTCTTCCCCTTCCTGTAACCAGGCAATGCCCACTCACAGCTCCACCTCTTGGGACAGGCATGGCAAAGGAAACCTGAAGTCCCCAGAACCTCTTGGTGATGCCCACCACACACCCTGGAGGCCACTGCTCTGTGTGGTGCAGGCAGCACATGTGGACAGTTGATAGCATTCTGCAAACATCAGGATCTGCAGCAAAGAAGGACTGGCAGAGGAGAGGCTTCAGAGCAGTCTGCAGGAAAAGGTCTGGGGGTGTCAGTTGGTGACAAACTGCCCAGGAGCCAGCAATGGTCCCTGGCAGCCCAGCAGGCAGCTGTGTGCTGAGCTGCATCCAGGGCAGGGAGAGCAGCAGCACAGGGAGGGGATTCTGCCCCTCTGCTCTGCTCTGCTCACACCCCACCTGCAGCACTGCCTCCAGTTCTGGGGCCCCCAGCACAAGAAGGATCTGGAGCTGCCGGAGAGGGTCCAGAGGAGGCCACAGAGATGATCAGAGGCTGGAGAACCTCTGCTGTGGGGACAGGCTGGGAGAGTTGGGGCTGTTCAGCCTGGAGAAGAGAAGGCACTGGGGAGGCCTTCTGGTGGCCTTTCAGGACTTAAAGAGGGCAATCAGAGAGCTGGGGAGGGTACTTGAGCAGGGCCTATTGTGATAGGACAAGAGGTGGTTGAAACTAAAAGAGGAAGATTCAGACTGGAGTGAAGAAAGAAATTTTTTTATGCTGAGGGTGGTGAGACCCTGGCCCAGGTTTCCAAGAGAGGTTGGAGCCCCATCCCTGGAACCTCCCATGCCCAGGTTAGGTTGTTTGGTCCTCTGAGCAACCTGCTCTAGCTGCAGCTGTCTCTACTGGCTGCAGGGAGCTTGGGCTGGATGACACTGAGAAGTCCTTTCCAACACAAACCATTTTGTGATTCTGTAACTGCCCAGTGACACCCACTGGGAGACTTTTCCCACTGAGTGTTCTTCCCAAAGCTCAAGTGCAAAATGTGAGACAAAGGATCAGAATGGAAGTTTCCATAAAGATGCTGAAATCTCAAGACCTGTTTGAGAAGTAATAAAATAATCTGTTGTTGGTTGGGGTTTTTTAGCCATTGGATCACTTTGAAATAACTCTTCCCTGCCACCCTTCCCTCTCACCATTCCCACAGCAAAGGTGTCACAGTACCACAGTGTATCAGAGCTTGGAAGGGACCTCCAGAGATCATCAGGTCCAACCCCCCTGCCAGAGCAGGGTCACCCAGGGCAGTCTGCACAGGAATGCATCCAGGTGGGGTTGGAAAGTCTCCAGAGAAGGAGACTCCACAACCCCCCTGGGCAGCCTGCTCCAGGGCTCTGTCACCCTCACTGCAAAGAAGTTTCTCCTCATGCTGAGCTGAAATCTTCTCTGTTCAAGTTTGAACTCATTGTTCCTTGGCTTATCACTGAACCACCCAAAAGAGCCTGGCCCCCTCCCCTTGACCCCCACCCCTCAGCTATTGATAGACATTGATCAGATCCCTCTCAGCCTTCTCTTCTCCACACTAAACAGCCCCAGGCCTCTCAGGCTCTCTTCACAGGGAGATGCTCAAGTCCCCTAAGCATCCTCCTGGCTCTCCCTTGGACTCTCTCCAGCAGCTCTCTGTCTCTCTTGACCTGGGGAGCCCAGAACTGGACACAGGATTGCAGCTGTGGTCTCAGCAGGGCAGAGTAGAGAGGCAGAAGAACTTCCCCAGCCCTGCTGGACACCTTTCTTGCTGCACCCCAGGATCCCATTGGCTCTCTTGGCCACAAGGGCACATTGCTGTCCCATGCAGAACTTGCTGCCCACCAGCACTCCAAGGTCTTTGTCTGTGGAGCTGCTTTCCAGCAGGGCAGCCTCTAACCTGTCCTGGTGCCTGCTGTTGTTCCTCCCCAGATGCAGGACTCTGCACTTGTCCTTATTGAGCTTCATTTGGTTTGCCTGCACCCAGCTCTCAGCCTGTCCAGGTCATGTTGGATGCTGCACAGCCTGAGGGGTGTCAGCCAACCTCCCCCCAGTTTTGTATCATCAGAACTTGCTGAGGGGACTCTCAGTGCCCTCCTCAAGGTCGTTGACAAAGATATTGAACACAACTGGACCCAGTACTAATGATCCCTGGGGGACACCACTGGGGAACACCACTGGCCACAGGCCTCCAAGCTGACTCTGTGCCAGTGATGACAACCCTCTGAGCTCTGTTGTGGAGCCAGTTTGCAACCCACCTCACTGACCAACCACTTTTTGAGCTTTTGTGTCAGCAGCTTGGTCGCTGAGGATGTCCCACGGGGCCTGGGGGTCAGCTCTGGGCTCCGTCCTTCAGAGATGCGCCAAGGTTGGGGCTCAGGCGCAGCAGCGCAGGCTCTCCACTAGAGGGCGCTGGAGCCATGCGGAACTCCTGCTGGGGCTGGGGCGAAGGATTGAGGCTGACTGCGGAGCTGCCCCGAAGCACAGACAAGCGGCGGCTGCTGCCAGGGGAAGGAGCTGAGTGAAAACCTCCCCCCCAAATCCATCTCACTTCCTTCCGACTTCCTTCCGAATTCCTTTCAAAATCCTTCCAAATTCCTTCCCTCCTAATGCCTTCCTTCCCTCCCAATTCCTTCCTTCCTAATTCCTTCCTTCCTTCCTTCCTAATTCCTTCCTTCTTTCCTTCCTAATTCCTTCCTTCTTTCCTTCCTAATTCCTTTCTTCCTTCCTTCCTTCCAAATTCCTTCCTTCCTTCCTAATTCCTACCTTTCTTCCTTCCAAATTCCTTCCTTCTGAATTCCTCCCTTCTGAATTCCTTCCAAATTCCTTCCTTCCTGCCTGCCTGCCTGCCTGCTTTCCTCTCTCTCTGAAAATCTCCTTCTGCTGTCTGCAGGGGGATGTATGAAGTGCAGGTGTGGCTGTCCTTGGAGCCCTGTCTTCAGGAGGGGTCTCAGGGAGGGGCAGAGCTTTGCTCTCTCTTGTGCTGTTTCAAGCCCCCAGGTCTGTTACAGCAGTGTGCAGGGGCTGAGCAGAGGAGGGGCTCCAACCACCACCTTAGACCTAATCAGACAGACATGAGAGGGCAGCTTGGTGACCATGGGCTGCTCCAGAAGAGTTAAGGTTGGCTGCCCTAGGTGGAAATGCTCCTTCTGGAGACCTCCAAAGGGGTCCACATGGACAGAGAGTGATCTGACTGATAAAGTCTGCTTGGATTTCCAAAGGATGTTTACTAAATTCTTATCAAAAGCTTTTAAGAAGTTGAGAGAACAGAGGCCAAAGGGAGGTCCTGGCATGGGCTGGTGGTTGGTAGCAGGTGGAGGAGGCAGGGCTGAATGATCAGCTCCCAGGGCAGAGAGGCATCCAGCACACCCTGTGGGGTCTGTGGTGGGACCTGGGCTGCTCAGCACATTTGTGCCCTGGAGGAGGCAGTGAGCAGCCAAGTGCCAGTGTGTACTGGTGATAACAAAATGTTACTCCAAGCAGTAAGGAGAGGAACAAAATGTGACTGGCCTGGGGAGGACATTACCATACTGTGTGAACAGGCAAGGAAACAGGAGAGGACATCTGGTGTAGATAAACACAAAGTGGTAGAGCTGGTGACAAAGCCCAGGGGCTGCAGGCTCACCACCACCACTGGGGAGTGAGGCAATTTCTTCAAAGTGTGAGAGCCTCTCTTCCACTGGAGCAGAAGGTCAGAAGGTCACCCCCCACCTCCAGCTGGAGAAGACAACACAGCAACCCTCCGTGGCAGGAACCACCCTGTGGCTCCCACAGCAAGCTGCCCTTGCCACACATATGGTGCCTGCTCCTGCAGCTGCTGCCAAAGCCCAGTCCCAGGGGCAGTGGATTCCTCAGGGTTATTTTTACTTGCCCTCAGGGTTTAGTTCAGATGATGTGAAACACATCCGGCAGACAACAGTCACAATTTCACTGGAGCCCCCAGCACAAGGTCTGGTGGAGAGGGTTCAGAGGAGGTCATGAAGACGATCAGAGAGCTGGAGAGCCTCCACTATAGGGACAGGCTGGGAGAGTTGGGGCTGTTCAGCCTGGAGGAGAGAAGGCTCCAGGCAGACCGCACAGCAGCCTTCAAGTACCTGAAAGAGCTCCGGGAGAGCTGGGGAGGGACTTGTGGCAAGGGCTGGGAGTGCCAGGGCAGGGGACAGTGGTTTTAAACCAGAGCAGGGGAGATTTAGGTTGGACATTAGGAAGAAATTCCTGACAGTGAGGGTGGGGAGATGCTGGAGCTGCCTTCCCAAAGCATGAGGAGCCACATGAAAAGGCTGACATGCCAAGTCCATGTGCTGACCACCCCCACCCCCCTTTGTCCCTGCAGGGGGGCAGTCATCTGGCAGACCTTCTGGAAGGGCTAATCCCCATGTGTAGGTCAAGACTGCCCTAATCTCATTCTGCACAAGGCAGCATCTCCCATCCCAGCTGTGAGCATGGCCAACATTGCAGAGGTTTGCCTAAGCAGTCATTAAGATCCCTGCAATCCCATCACCTTGCCCTTCAAACCATAGGCAAACACCTCTAAGTACCCTGGAATTGATTTAGGCACCATCTGCTGCTTTGCCTATGTGAATAGTTATTGATTTCAGGCCAGTCCCTGGAGTGTTTGTTTTGTAGATGGCTTCTGGTGAGCTCAGTCATTTGTTTCAAAGCCACCCTGCCCACTTCTGAGAGCTGCACCCACAGCAAGAGAGATCCCACACCCAGACTGTAACCTGCTGGAATCACACAGAACAGAATGCCAGGCTGGAAAGGACCCCAAGGACCATCTGCTCACAGCAGAGCTGCCATGAGCTGGCTCAGCACCCTGGCAAGATGAGGCTTAAACTGTCCAGGGCAGGGGACTCCACTGCTTCCCTTGGGAGATGATTCCAGTCTCCAGCTGTTCCCTTGGGGAAACATTTTCTCCTGGAGTCCAATGGGACTCTCCCCAGCAGTAACTTGTCCCCATCTCCCCTTGGCTTCTCCATGGGACTCCTTGTGAAGAGGGAGTCTCCATCCTCCTGGCAGCCACCCTTTCTGTCCTGCTCCAAGGCACTAAGGTCTCCCCTCAGCCTTCTCCTCTCCAGGCTGACCAAGCTCAGCTCTCTCAGCCCTTCCTCACACTGCAGCTCTGCCAGGCCTTTGAGCATTCTCCTGCCCCTTCTCTGGGGCCCCTTTCCAGCCTGTCCACATCTGTGTGGACGAAAACTTCCCTCCGTGTTCCAGGTGAGGGCTGAGAAGGGGAAGGCCTTGCTCTTAGCTTGCAGGACTGCCAAGGACACATCCCAGAGAGCAGGGTGTGGTCCTTGCCTTTTCACATGGAAAATGCTCTGCCTCTTCCCCATCATTTAAGCCAGCAGCTGACTTTGAGCAACAGCCATTTCATTTGCTGCCATGCCTTGCTCATTTACCCCCCAGAATGGCTTTATTTACTAACAGACTCCTTCTAAATGAGTTTATTACTTAACTAGATGTATTTATTTACAAGGGATGGCAGAGGAGCAAAGCCAGCTCCAGGAGGGTCCTTGCTGACAGGCACCCAAACCACAACATGAGGGTGGCAATGGGAAGCACTGGGCTCTGGGTGCTGCCAGCACATTGCACAAATCAGCTCTCAGAAGGACAATTCCCTCAGCTCAGGGCAAATGTTCACATTACTTAATTGTCCCCAGATGTTGCTTCTCCGAATGAATACCAGCCAGAGCCCCTCCAGCACAGATTTAATGGTGTGAACAACATGGAGCAAGCTATGGAAAGTCTGGGCTGAGCCTGGCAAGTTTGGAATCTCCTAATTGATAGGATTAACAAAGAATTCTGTGGGAAGCCACTGAACTCTGAGCAACCAACTAAAGGAATGCAGGCAAACCCCCCCTCTCCCCCAGCTGCTTCAGCCTCTTCATTCCTCCCATCCAGTCAGGTGTGCTGAAGGGGTTTGTTTAGTTTGGGGGTTTTGTAACAGGCTCCTTAGAATGGCACAAACCAAGAAGAGGAAACATGCTGAAGGGACTTTGCAGTGCCCTGGAAGATAATGAGCAGCAGTCACTGCAAGAGAGCCAGAGGGAGCTCTGCTCACTCCAAGACCAGCTCTCCTGGAGCCCCTTCAGGTACTGCAAGGCTGCTCTGAGGTCTCCCTGGAGCCTTCTCTTCTCCAGGCTGAACAGCCCCAACTCTCCCAGCCTGGCCCCACAGGGGAGGTTCTGCAGCCCTCTGATCATCTCTGTGGCCTCCTCTGGATCCTCTCCAGCAACTCCAGGTCCTTCTTGTGTTGGGGGCAGAAGAACCGGAGGCAGTGCTGCAGGTGGACTCTTGATCTTCTTCTTGTTCCCATTTCTTACTATCTTCTGTTTGCAGGCAAGCAGAGAGTTTGCCATGTGCAGCAGAGTTGGTTCCGCCATAAATCACCTTCCTGCCATTTAGTTGGAGGCATTTGTTGCAGTCCTCATCTTGAGATCTTTTTCCTGCCAGCAGTGCTGTGCTTCCCCAAACCTTTCAGCAGAGGCTTGACAAGCTGAGTTCTTTGGAGGAGCAATAAATGAGGAGGAAGCAGGGCAGCGGAGAAGTTCCACCACCCTCCAATTTGTTTGATTTACTCTGTTGGGTCTGCTCTGTGGCACAGCCAAATGACAGTGGCACTGTTTACAGGCTCATAGAATGGTCCAGGCTGCAAGGGACCTCCAAAGGTCATCCAGTCTGACCTCTCCACAGTCAGCAGGGACATCCCCAACTAGACCAGGCTGCCCAGGGCTACCTGCCCAGGGCTCTTTGCTCCTTTGCTCCCTGCAACCCTGTGTTTGACAGTGCTGGAGGGGTACAGCTCCTCCCTCTGCTGCTGCTGAAGCGGTGGCACCACAGCAGCCCTGCAAATCTCCCCTTTCATGCAAGCTCTCCTGGCAGTCTCTGCTCTCCTGCACTTTTATCTCCCCTGTTCTGAGTAAGACGGAGATCAGCGTCGGGACTGCCTCCGTAAACCGAAGTCATCTCTCCTCCCGCGGCCGAGCGCCGGGGGGCTGGACAGAGCTCGGGAATGGTTACGCTGCTGTATCTTAGCAACTTCTCTGTAATTAAGGGCATCTGTCTGTAAAACATCCTCCTCTGTTATGGGCTGTTGTGCTGACAAGTGCTAATGGCTGCCCTGAGGTGAGCTTTTGTTCCCAGACAATGGCAGCTCTCCTCAGTGGCAGTCACTCTGCCAGCTCCTGGCACCAGGGGACCATCAGATCTTTTGTGTGATGGGCACCAGCTCCCCAGATGTGGCCCTGGGCTGATGGCCCTGGGTTTGTGGTGCCCAGGGCAGGGGGGGCTGCACCTAGGAAATGCAGATTGCCTGTGCTGCTGGGGGGCTGGAAGTGGCTGCCAGGCTACCAGGAACTCCCAATGCCTTTGCTTCCCTAGCGTTCTTGACAATTCCTGGAAAGGCCTTGTGCCTGCCAACCCAGGCAGGCTGCAGAGCACCAACAGCTACACTTTGTCCTCTCAGCACGTTGGATTTTGCTCTTTGCCAATCTGAAGGGGGTCAAGGGGAAAATTTGGGCCAACTTTGTGTTCCAAGGGGGGCTCCAGGGAGCAGTTGCAGCCTAAAGAGGGACAGCTGCATTCCAGAAATAATCCTTGTGCTCCTAGCACAGGGAACAGGACAGGCACACTTGGAGCAAGATGTTTATTCCAAACCTCAGGCACTTTTCTTCCAGAGCTTGAAGCAACTCCTTCTGCCTTCCAAGAAAACTTTGCAAGGGTATTTGGAAGGAAGGCAGCAACACAAGGTGGTGGTTGCCACTGGGCTGCTCACAAGCACCACAGAACCACAGAACATTGGGAAGGGACCTTAAAAGATCATGGAGTCCAATCGCCCTGCCAGGGCAGGATCACCCAGGGTAGGTCACACAGGTCACATCCAGGTGGGTTTTGAATATCTCCAAAGATGGAGACTCCACAACCTCTCTGGGCAGCCTGAGCACCTTCACATGGAAAAGGTTTTTCCTTATGTTCACATGGAACCTCCTCTGCTCCAGCTTGCCCCCAGTGCCCCTTGTGCTGTCCTTGGGCATCTCTGGCTCCATCCTCCTGAAGTTTGCCCTTCACATCTTTGTCAACAGACAGGGAGAGCCAGGGAGAGTCAAACCAAATTCAAAGTTCAAGGCCAGAAGGGACCCCAAGCCATGGAACAGCTTCTGGAAAGCAGCTCCACAGAGGAGGACCTGGGACTGTGGGTGGACAACAGGTTAGCTATGAGCCAGCAACGTGGCCTCATGGCCTAGAAGGCTGATAGTCTGCTGGGGTACATCAAAAAGAGTGTAGCCAGTAGGTGGATGGAGGTTCTCCCTGCCCTCTGCTGTGCCTTACTAAGGCCATGTCTGGAGTCCTGGGTCCAGTTCTGGGCTCCCCAGTTCAGGAGAGACAGGGAACTGCTGGAGAGAGTCCAGCAGAGGCTACAAAGCTGCTGAGGGGCCTGGAGCAGCTCTGTGAGGAGCAAAGGCTGAGAGCCCTGGGGCTGAGAGCCTGCAGAAGAGCAGCCCCAGAGGGGATCTGAGCAATGCTCAGCAAGAGCTAAAGGGTGGGGGGCAAGAGGCTGGGGTCAGACTCTGCTCAGTGGTGCCCAGGGACAGGCCAAGGGGCAGTGGGCACAAACTGGAACCCAGGAGGATCCATCTGAACAGGAAGAGAAAGTTGTTTGGTGTGAGGGTGCTGGAGGCCTGGAGCAGGCTGCCCAGAGAGGTTGTGGAGTCTCCTTCTGTGGAGAGCTTCCAACCCCCCCTGGGCATTGTGCTCCTGGGCAAGCTGCTGTGGGTGCCCTGCTTGAGCAGGGGCTTGGACTGGGTGCCCTCCAGAGGTCCTTTCTAACCCTCAGCATTGATGCCATTTGCAGAGCCTGTCCCTTTGCCAAGCCTTTGTCTGCAGCTGAGGTGGTCTCCCACCCACAGAGTTACACAACTGGAAGTGGCAGCTGGGCTCCAGGGGGCTCTGATTGTTGACTTGCTGGAAACCCAACGTGATGTAACCACTCCTTTTGCTGCAGACAAATAGCCCTGGAAACAATGACACCAAAACTGGCTGCTGCTTCAGGCTGGATGTTCCCAGCTCTGCAAAACAAACCTCTCAGCTTTGGTTTGTTGCTTTATTGCAAGAGGTGCTGCCTGTGGCTTTGGGCACAGAGCTTTGGGCTCTGTGTAGCAGTGGGAGGTCCCTGTCCTGTGAATCCCTTTGCAAGAGCAGTGTTCAGAGAGTCCTGCTGCAGCTTGCTCAGGTTAGGCACCACTCATGCCAAGGAGGCCTCATTTGCTGGGCACAAAGATTTCCAATGGGTAGCTGTGTGGTGCAGCAGACAGGCTGGAGGGAAGGGATCCATCCAGAGGGACCTGGACAGGCTGCAGAGCTGGGCACAAGACAACCTCAGGAGGTTCAACAAGACCAAGGGCAAGGTCCTGCAGCTGGGGCAGGGCAATCCCAAGCACAAATGCAGGCTGGGCAGGGACTGGCTGGAGAGCAGCCCTGAGGAGAGGGACTTGGGGGTGCTGGGGGAGGAGAAGCTCAGCAGGAGCCAGCAGTGAGCACTTGCAGCCCAGAGAGCCAAGCAGAGCCTGGGCTGCAGCAGGAGAAGTGTGGCCAGCAGGGCAGGGAGGGGATTCTCCCCCTCTGCTCCACTCTGCTCAGACCACACCTGGAGCTCTGTGTCCAGTTCTGGAGCCTCTGTTACAAGAGGGATCTGGAGGTGCTGGAAGGTGTCCAGAGAAGGGCCACAAGGATGAGCAGAGGGCTGGAGCTGCTCTGCTCTGGAGACAGATTGAGAGAGTTGGGGCTGTTCAGTCTGGAGAGGAGAAGGCTCTGAAGTGACCTTCTTGTGGCCTTCCAGTATCTGAAGGGGGCTACAAGAAAGCTGGGGAGGGACTTTTTAGGCTATCAGGGAGTGACAGGACTGGGGGGAATGGAACAAAGCTGGAAGTGGGGAGATTCAGACTGGACATGAGGAAGAAGTTCTTGCCCATGAGAGTGGTGAGAGCCTGGAATGGGTTGTCCAGGGAGGTGGTTGAGGCTCCATCCCTGGAGGTGTTTGCAGCCAGGCTGGATGAGGCTCTGGCCAGCCTGCTGTAGTGTGAGGTGTCCCTGGGCATGGCAGGGGGGTTGGAACTGGATGATCCTTGGGGTCCCTTCCAACCCTGACTGATTCTATGATTCTTTGATTCTATAATTTCCCTGCTCTCTGGGTAAAAACAGAGAACACAGTGGAAGTTTTTTATGTCCTGTGAGGAGCGGATGCATTTGAGCTGCCAGGTTTTGCTTTTCAGACTCCACATCTCACAGGTGAAGCTGGGACAACTCAGTGCCATTGGCTGGGTCAGAAGAACCAGGCAGGCAGCCAGGAGGCTTCTGATGGGAGGACCAATCTAAGAAGACTTTTTTTCTGGTGCTTGGAATCTGTAGGAAGCAGATCTGCCCCCAGACTGACACTGCCAAGGTGGTCAGACAAGTTTCAGTAGGCTGTGGTTAAACAGGTGAAGAAGTGCCAGCAGCCAGCATGGGGAAGGGCAATGCAGGCTGCCCCAGGAGCATCCAGCCTGTGTGAAGGGACTGACCAGGGCAGAAGTCAGTCATGAGACCTGGGAAAGAACTGTGTCAGATAAACATCTCAGCAAGACAGCACCTCCTGACATAGAGGCAGAATCACAGAGTTTAACCCAAATTGTGCAAGCACAGGAGGATTTCTTCTCCCCTCCCCCCTTGCAGAATTCCTCAGCCCCCACAGTTCTCACCATCTCCCACCAAATTCTCCTCAGCCCAGTTTCTCCCCTGATGGCTGGATTAGGTGAGCTGTGTGCCACAGCCCAGTCTGAATCACATCTGACAGCAGGATTGCTTCTACATCCTGCCACATGAAGAAGATGAAGGCTCTGTTCCAGAAGAAAGTTGATACCATTCTGCAAACATCAGGATCTGCAGCAAAGACGGACTGGTAGAGGAGAGCAGTCTGCAGGAGAAGGCCTTGGGGGTGTCAGTTGGTGACAAACTGCCCAGGAGCCAGCAATGGTCCCTGGCAGCCCAGCAGGCAGCTGTGTGCTGAGCTGCATCCAGGGCAGGGAGAGCAGCAGCACAGGGAGGGGATTCTGTCCCTCTGCTCTGCTCTGCTCACACCCCACCTGCAGCACTGCCTCCAGCTCTGGGGACCCCAGCACAAGAAGGACCTGGAGCTGCTGGAGAGGGTCCAGAGGAGGCCACAGAGATGATCAAAGGGCTGAGAACCTCTGCTGTGGGGACAGGCTGGGAGAGTTGGGGCTGTTGAGCCTGGAGAAAAGAAGGCTCCAGGGAGACCTCAGAGCAGCTTCCAGTACCTGAAGGAGGCCATAAGAAATCTGGGGAGGAACTTTGAACAAGGACTGGGAGTGCCAGGCTGAGGGACAATGGCTTTGAGCTGGGTGAGGGGAGATTGAGACTGGAGAGAAGGAAGAAATTGTTGAGACTGAGGGTGGGGAGAGACTGACACAGGTTGCCCAGGGAGGCTGTGGCTACCTCCTCCCAATCCATTCTGTGATTCTCTGAGGAAAGGTAGAATTATGGCAACAACTCCCTGCAGGATTGTGCTCACATACAACACAGTGGTGCTGGTTTAGGGACTGAAGTAATTGATGTAGAAGTGCTGATGGAGAGCTGTGGATCATCTTGGCAATTAAGGGTTTCTTCAAGTTGAATCCAGAATCATTAGCACCTGCTACAAATGCAGCTTAGATCCAGACAGCAAACAGTGAAAAACAAATCAAGAGATGGTTTCTTTCTGGGCAGCGACTGGCTTGAGAGCAGCCCTGAGGAAAGGGACTTGGGGGTGCTGGGGGATGAGAAGCTCAGCAGGAGCCAGCAGTGAGCACTTGCAGCCCAGAGAGCCAAGCAGAGCCTGGGCTGCAGCAGGAGAAGTGTGGCCAGCAGGGCAGGGAGGGGATTCTCCCCCTCTGCTCCACTCTGCTGAGAGCACACCTGGAGCTCTGTGTCCAGTTCTGGAGCCTCTGTTCCAAGAGGGATCTGGAGGTGCTGGAAGGTGTCCAGAGAAGGGCCACAAGGATGAGCAGAGGACTGGAGCTGCTCTGCTATGAGAAGAGACTGAGAGAGTTGGGGTTGTGCAGTCTGGAGAGGAGAAGGCTCTGAGGAGACCTTCTTGTGGCCTTCCAGTATCTGAAGGGAGCTACAAGAAAGCTGGGGAGGGACTTTTTAGGCTATCAGGGAGTGACAGGACTGGGGGGATGGATCAAAGATGGAGGAGGAGAGATTCAGATTGGACATGAGGAAGAAGTTCTTGCCCATGAGAGTGGTGAGAGCCTGGAATGGGTTGTCCAGGGAGGTGGTTGAGGCTCCATCCCTGGAGGTGTTTGCAGCCAGGCTGGATGAGGCTCTGGCCAGCCTGCTGTAGTGTGAGGTGTCCCTGGGCATGGCAGGGGGGTTGGAACTGGCTGAGCCTTGTGGTCCCTTCCAACCCTGACTGATTCTATGATTCTCTGATTCTATGATTCCATGATTCTATGATTCTATGATTCTCATTAACTTAGCTCCCACTGAATGGGACAATTCCAGCCCTAGTGCCCTCATGAACAGTTGTTTCCTAATGACCCTGGATAAGACTTGCCCAAGGCACTGTATGGAAATATTTAAGGGCAAGATGCTTCAAGTCCTTCAGGCTCCAGCAGTGGAAAGTTTCTTATTACCCAGCAGTGGCCACCTGCACTGCAGGGACCTGGCAAAGAGAGGAGCATTCCTGGCTCATCTGGCAATTACCATCCCTTCCAGACTTCCTCACTTTTCACAGCAGCATTCCCAGCAGATGCCCTCAGAAGCAGCACTGCAGGAGACAGCCATACTAAAACAGACTTTGAGAACCCTTTCAGTGAAGAAGTTCTTTCCAATGCCCATGCTAAACCTCCCCTGGTGCAGCTTCAGGCCATTCCTCTTGTCCTGTCACTTGTCACTGGGGAGAAGAGGCTGATCCCCACCTCCTTACAACCTCCTTTCAGAGAGTTTTGGAGAGCAGTGCTGTGGCCACTTTCACAGACTCACAGAACCCCAGCATGCTGGGGGTTGGAAGGGACCTCTGGAGATCATCCAAACCTCCACCTGGCTCCTACCTCTTTTCAGGGAGTTGCAGAGAGCTCAGGGCTCCCCTGAGGTGAGTATCCAAGCAGCTCAGGGAGTGTTGGCTTGGAGCTGCAGCAGAGTTTCACTCAGGAAGGCCATGAGGCAGCCTCTCCAGCACCAGCCAGCCTTTCACATTCACACCACTTTCCATCACCAGAGGCTTTCATTTCTCACCCAAGCACCCCCAGCATCAGTAGAGGTTGGTAGTGAATTACTGTTCACGTCAGACTCTCTGAAAGCAACCTGCACTAAATTGTTTCCTCTGCTTCCCTCTGCCAACCAGTGCCCCTCATGGCTCAGCCATGTGCTGCCAGCCTACCAGCCCAGCTGGGCTTGTAAACCACTTTCCAGGCACATGTCTTTGCAGGGGATGTTTGGTATTGTCTGCAGTGTGATTTCAGTGGTGTCCATCCTCCCCTGCCTGCCCTCGCAGGGCTGCTGTCAGCAGCATTGGCACAAAGTTGTTTGATTGCCTCTGAGCTCCTTTGTGAGTTCCCCCAGCGCCAGGCTGAGGCACTGAACCCATGCCAGGTAATTCATCACTTCTCCTGCAATGCTGCAGCCAGAGTCCTGCTCTCAGCTGGGCAGATAAAGGCCTGAGAATTGCTTTCCAGCCCTGCTAATGAGGGTTGGTGTTTTTCTACCTTTGGGAGGATGAATGCTCTTCATTCCCCATTCCTTTCAAAAAGAGCAATTTTCATCCACACACACACACAAAAACCCCAGCCAGGGATAGGAGATACAATGGGGCTCCTTCTGAGTCACCCTCCAGCCATTCACACTGCTGTCTGCTCTCTACACATCTTCCAGCTCAGACCCTGACACTCAGAGTCCTCTTCAGCTGCTGCTGTATTTTTCACCCCTGCCATGAGACTTTTCTGTCCCTGAGGGTTTTGTGCCCAACCAGCATCTTCTACCAGACTGCAGCAGGTTGACAGTATCCAGAAATGCTGCCCTCAAATTTGATGTACCCCAGGCTGGGCTTTTCTGCTCATCTCTGCAGGACTTACAGAACCATAGAATCGGCAAGGCTAGAAAAGGTCTTTAAGGTCATGGAGCCCAACTGCAACCCAGCTGCATGACCACTAAACTATGCCCTGAGGCACCTTCTTGAACACCTCCAGGGATGGGGACTCCACCACCTCCCTGGGCAGCCTGTTCCAATTCCTGACCAGTCATCTGTTTCAGGAACGGTGTCTGCATCAGGCCTGGATCAGGAATGTGTGGCCAGCAGGAGCAGGGAAGTCATCCTGCCCTCTGCTCAGCACTGGTCAGGCCACACCTTGAGTGCTGTGTCCAGTTCTGGAATCCTCAATTCAGGAAGGATGTTGAGATGCTGGAAGGTGTCCAAAGAAGGGCAACAAGGCTGGGGAGGGGTCTGTGAGGAGAGGCTGATGGAGCTGGGGGTGTTCAGCCTGGAGAAGAGGAGGCTCAGGGCAGACCTCATTGCTCTCTACAACTACCTGAAGGGAGGCTGTAGCCAGGTGGGGGTTGGTCTCTGCTCCCAGGCACTCAGGGACAGAAGGAGAGGATGCAGTCTCAGGCTGTGCCAGGGGAAGTTTGGGCTGGATGTGAGGAAGAAACTCTTCACAGACAGAGAGCTTGGCCATTGGGATGTGCTGCCCAGGGAGATGGTGGAGTCAGTGTCCCTGGAAGTGTTTAAAATTAGACTGGATGAGGCACTCAGTGCCATGGGTTAGTTGATGAGATGGTGTTGGGTGATAGGTTGGACTTGATGATCTCAAAGGTCTTTTCCAACCTAGTTAATGCTGTGATCCTGTGATTCTTTCAGCAAGGAACTTTTCCCTAATACCCAACCTAACCTCCTCTGGCACAATTTCAGGCCATTTCCTCTCATCCTGTCACTTCTTATTTGGGAGAAGAGAGCAATAAGGTCTCCTCTCAGCCTCCTCTTCTCCAGAATAAACAACCTCAGTTCCCTCAGCTGCTCTACACTGCCCTTCAAATCTCTCCCCAGCCTCTTTGCTCTTCTCTGGACACACTCCAGGACCTCAATGTACTTCTTACACTGTGGTTTGCCTCCTTGATGTGAAGAAGTCAAGGCATGGAACACAATGGATTGTGCAAGGGAAGATTTTACTTTCTCCTGTGCCAGGAAATCATCTGAGCAACAGCCCAGTGCCCTGCACTGTGGCAGAGGCCCTTTGTGAGCTCTCCCACTCATCCTGCCCATGTTTGCCACCTCTCCACCACCACTCCCAGGGCTGAGATAGTTTCTCATTGCCCAATGTTTGGTCAAATGTTAAATACCAACTTTGGTTCCACTCCTCTGCTTTTTGCTTAGTGTCTCCACATTCAGCCCCACGTTTGGCACTGCTTCATCCCCAGCTTGGGCTTTGAGGAATGCCCAAGTGAGTTAATGAGGGAGGAAACAGACCCAGTGCTTGGGTGTGGTTCTTAGGACACCCTTCACCTTCAGTGAAGAATTCCAACTACTTCCAGTTTGCAGATTACACTAAATTGGGTGGCAGTGTTGATCTGCTTGAGGGCAGGAAGGCTCTGCAGAGGGACCAGGACTGGATCCATGGGCAGAGGTCATTTGTATGAGGTTCAACAAAGCCAAGTGCTGAGTCCTGCACTTGGGTCACAACAACCCCATGAAGGCTCCAGGCTTGAGACAGAGTGGCTGGGAACTGCCCAGTAGAGAAAGACCTGGGGGTGCTGGGTGACAACAGCTGAAGATGAGCCAGCAGTGTGCTCAGGTGGCCAAGAAGGGCACCAGCAGCCTGGTCTGGAGCAGCAATAGTGTGGGCAGCAGGGGGAGAGAAGTGATTGTGCCCCTGTACCCCACATTGGTGAGGCCACACCTTCAGTACTGGGTTCAGTTTTGGGCCATTCACTCCAAGAAGGACACTGAGAAGCTGGAGAAGGTCCAGAGAAGGACAATCAAGCTGGGGAAGGGTCTGGAGAACAGGGCTGGGGAGGAGCAGCTGAGGGGACTGGGGGTGTTCAGCCTGGAGAAGAGTAGGCTGAGGGGAGACCTCATTGCTCTCTGCAGCTCCCTGAGAGGAAGCTGGAGCCAGGTGGGGGTTGGGCTCTTCTCTGTAGTATCAGGTGATAGAATTTCAGGCCTGAAATTGTGCCAGAGGAGGGTTAGGTTGAAGATGAGGAAAATGTTCTTTGCTGCAAGAGGGGTCAGGGATTGGCAGAGGCTGCCCAGGGAGGTGGTGGAGTCCTCACCTCTGGAGGTGTTGAAGAAAGGTGTGGCCATGGCACTTGGGGCCATGGTTTGATGGCCATGGTAGGGTTGGGTTGCTGGTTGGACTGGATGACCTTAGAGGTCTCTTCCAACCCAAACCATTCTATGGCTCTGTAAGAATTAAACTACAGGAGAGATTGCACTGAAACTTCAGGCACCAAGGAATAGCTTAGAAATGTGAAAGTTCCACATCACCAACAGCACCTCAGGCACATCACAGACTCCTGAGAAATTCTGACATGATTAGAGAGCTGAGAGGCAAAAAGCAAAGAGACAACAGCTGACTTTCAAATGCAAACAGTGGGATATAAAGAGGTATTTTTTTTAGAAGCTTGCCTTTCTTCTCCTATAAATTGGTGCAACCACTATGAAGAGCCAAAACATAGAATCATAGAATTAACCAGGTTGGAAGAGACTTCCAAGATCCTCCAGTCCAACCCATCCCCCAGCCCTACCCAACCAACCAGACCATGGCACTAAGTGCCTCATCCAGGCTTTTCTTGAACATCTCCAGTGATGGCGACTCCACCACCTCCCTGGGCAGCACATCCCAATGGGAAGTCACCCTCTCTGTGAAGAACTTCCTCCTGACACCCAGCCTAAACCTCCCCTGGCACAACTTGAGACTGTGTCCTCTTGTTCTGCTGCTGGGTGCCTGGGAGAAGAGCCCAACCCCCACCTGGCTACAACCTCCCTTCAGGTAGTTGTAGAGAGCAATGAGGTCTGCCCTGAGCCTCCTCTTCTCCAGGCTGAACACCCCCAGCTCCCTCAGCCTCTCCTCATAGGGTTTGTGTTCCAGACCCCTCCCCAGCTTCTCTGGACACGTTCCAGTCCCTCAACATCTTTCTTAAACTGAGGAGCCCAGAACTGGACACAGGACTCAAGGTGTGGCCTGACCAGGGCTGAGTACAGGGGAAGAATAACCTCCCTTGTCCTGCTGGCTACACTATTGCTGATCCAGGCCAGGATGCCATTGGCTCTCTTGGCCACTTGGGCGCATATCATCACTTCTTCTTTGGAAACTTCCCAAGCTCCTTGGCTGGGGACAGAGGAGACCTTGAAGTTGATTTCCTTGCAGGGATAAGCCGAAGGAGGCTCAGCTGCAGCTTTGGGCTGACCTGGTGTGTTGCTAGTCTGTGCCTCTGCTGTTTCTGTCTGTGCCATTTGGAAGCAGCTCAGAAGCTCCTCAGGGCAGTGCAGGTTTTGAGCCTGCAGTCACAGAGACAATTCTTCTATGAAATATTTGTAGAGCAGGAAGCAACAAGACTGAGAGGCTCCATAGCTCAGGGGTTAGAGCACTGGTCTAGTAAACCAGGGGTCGTGAGTTCAAATCTCACTGGAGCCTGGGGGCTTGGGGCATTTTCCAGTCACCTTTCAGCTTTATCTTTCTGGTTTATTGCCCAAACCCTGCTGATGTCATTTTTGGGGTGGGTCCATCCCAGCCTCCATGAAACGCAAGCATCCTCTGGCACCTGTACCAACCAGCAGGCAAGGAGCAACACTGAGACATAACAATGCTCAGGATTAAACCCTCAGAAGAACACCTCAAGGTGACCTGCAGTGACCTCTGAGCTTTATCTTTCTGGTTCATTGCCCAGAGTTTGTTGATATAATTTTTGGGGAGCATCCATCCCAGCCTAAATGAAATGCAAGCATCCTATGGCACCTCTACCAATCACCAGACAAGGAGAAACATAGAAAGATAGAAATGGTCAGAGTTAAACCCTCAAAGGACCTGCAGTGACCTCCGAGCTTTATCTTTCTGGTTTATTGCCCAAAACTTGCTGACATCATTGTTTGGGAGCATCCATCCCAGCCTAAGTGAACTGCAAGCATCCCATGGCACCTGTCCATGGCAAGGAGAAACAGAAAGACAGAAATGGTCAGGACTAAACCCTCAGAAGAACAGCTCATGGCATTTTCAAAGTATAGCAGGGGGAGGCAGGAAATACCCAATGGGAGTTTAAAGTCTTCTGAACCCCACAGATGTGGTGAAGCTCATTGATGAACAAACCTGAACTGGCTGCTGGGTATTTGCAGATCTGATTTGTCTCCTCACTCTTCAGCAGGACCATCAAATTGTGCCCCCAGAGCTCAGTAATTGTAGAGATAGCTTTCAAATAGCACACATGACTTGTGGAGGAACAGGAACATTGGTTGGCTTTAGAGTTCTGCTGGCAGGGATGGGAAGTGAGCATTGCTGAGGCAAAAGACAAAAAGCTAAGAATGGACCTGTTGTACATCTTGAGGGCAGTGAGCTGCAGGGCAGACTGAGGAGCTGCCAGCCTCTGCCTTAGCACAAGTCCCATTGCTTTGCTTATTTTCACATAGACTTTGATTTTGCTCCATCAAAACAGTCCCAACCAGTGACATAAAAGGACACAGGCTCATAGAATCACCAAATTGTTTGGGCTGGAAAAGGCCCCTAAGCTCAGCCAGTTCCAACCATCAACCCAACCCCACCATGGCCACCAAACCATGGCCCCAAGTGCCATGGCCACAGGTTTCTTGGAACACCTCCAGGGATGGGGACTCCACCACCTCCCTGGGCAGCCTCTGCCAATCCCTGACCACTCTTGCAGCAAACAAATTCTTCCTCATCTCCAACCTAACCCTCCCCTGGCACAATTCCAGGCCATTTCCTCTCCTTCTATCACCTGAGACCAGGGAGCAGAGCACAGCCCCCACCTCACTGCAACCTCCCCTCAGGGAGCTGTAGAGAGCAATGAGGTCTCCCTCAGCCTCCTCTTCTCCAGACTGAACACCCCCAGCTCCCTCAGCTGCTCCTCCCCAGCCCTGTTCTCCAGACCCTTCCCCAGCTTTGTTGCCCTTCTCTGGACCTGCTCCAGCCCTCAGTGTCCTTCTTGGAGTGAGGAGCCCAAAACTGAACCGAGGACTCAAGCTGTGGCCTCACCAATGCCCAGCCCACGGTCAAGATCACTTCCCTACTCCTGCTGCCCACACCATTGCTGATCCAGACCAGGCTGCTGGTGACCACCTGAGCACACAGCTGGCTCATCCTCAGCTGCTGTCAACCAGCACCCCCAAGTCCTGGGTGATTTAAAAGAGGTCTTTTCCATCTGGGGAAAAGAAGTCTCAAAAGCCTAAACCATTTTTGCCTTGTGGAGGTGGACACTGGCTGCCAGTCAGGACAATGTTCTTTGGTCACCTCTCTCCAGCCTGCTTCTTTGAAGCTCTCTTTTCCCAGGACAGTTCCACCTTTGGCGGGTTGATGTCTTTGCTCCACAGGAGGAGTGACCTGCAGGAATTTCCTCCTTTCCTCTGTATATATCACAGTGAGGGTAAAGAAACAGAAGTCAGCAGGATTCCCATTAGTCTGCAACCTAATAAAGCAGCCCAGGTTATTGTTATTGTTACGGTAACCCAGGGGGCTGGGAAATGGGCAGGTTTGTTTCACTGGCAGTGAAGCTGTCTCTGGAGTGTTGTGGCTACAGCTCTGTTGACCTGTCCCTCATTCCAGCTCACTTCTTTGGTTTGCTTTCATATGACACTGCTGAGCATATCACAGACACACAGGATGGGTTGGCTTGGAAGGGACCTTAAAGCTCATCCAGTTCCAACCCCCTGCCATGGGCAGGGACACCTCCCACCAGCCCAGCTTGCTCAAGGCCTCATCCAGCCTGGCCTTCAACACCTCCAGGGAGGGGACAGCCACAGCCTCCCTGGGCAACCTGTGCCAGTGTCTCCCCAGCCTCACTCTCAACAATTTCTTCCTCATCTCCACTCTCAATCTCCCCTCTCCCAGCTCAAAGCCATTCTCCCTCATCCTGGCACTCCCAGCCCTTGTCCAAAGTCCCTCCCCAGCTCTCCTGGAGCCCCTTCAGGTACTGGAAGGTTGCTCTGAGGTCTCCCTGGAGCCTTCTCTTCTCCAGACTGAACAGCCCCAACTCTTGTAGCCTCTCCCCACTGAACAAGATCTTTGTGGTTCCAGCTCCCTTTCACCCAAGGCTCATGGCTTCAGCTTTGCTGAGTCTGGCAGTGATGGAAATCATCCTTTGAAGGATTAAAGTCTCATTTCAGTGAAAAAATGACAAATGTTCAGGATGTGTTTTGCTGAATTCTCCATCTACAAGTCACTTAATCTCCACAAGCAAACTCCTCTCCCCATAACCCTGCTGCAGTGCAGAACACCAAGCACACCTCCAGTGCTGCTGGTCAAACATGGGCCTGATGCTAAGAGCTCTTTTAACAGTGAGCCTTAGACCCTGTCCAGCTGAAGCTCCTGGTAGCAATCACCCAGCATCCTTTTCTCTGCTGAGAACAGGGCTTGACAAAGACAGCTTGACAGGAGAGGAGAAGAGGGCAAAGCTCACAGAGTCAGAGTCACTAAGGTTGGAAGAGACCTCTAAGATCACTATGTCCAATGTTATGTCCAATATCTCCACTAGACCTTGTCCCAGAGTGCCACATCTGCTACCTTCTTCAACACCTCCAGGGATGGGGACTCCCCCACCTCCCTGGGCAGCCTGTTCCAACCCCTGACCACTCTTCCAGCAAAGAATTTTTTCCTAATCTCCAACCTAAACCTTCCTTGGTGCAGCTTGAGGCCATTTCCTCTTTGTAACAGTGTGAGAGCTGAAATCCCTGTCCCACACTGCCCATGACCAGGCTAGCTCAGCCTGGAAGCAAATGCTAGCTGTGTTTACAAGCAAAGCTACAATCCAGGATGCAATGCAATGAATCTGTACAAACAGACACTGTTCACAACATTCACAAATAGGTACAATCCACAGAAAAGCACAACCAGGCCCCCTTTGCTTGCCCCAAGGGACCTCCCCCCTCAGCCAGGAGGAATCTCCCCAGGCCCCCCAGGCAGAAGGCAGAGAGTCAGGAAGCAGAGAGGCTGTTAGACTGAGCTTGTCAAGGTCAGGGTGTTGTCTTCAGCCAGAAAAGAAGAAGAAGCAGCCTGACAGCCCAGCCAGCAAGCTGAGAACTCAGACTCAGACTGCCCCAACTTTGTTTTGAGTAGAGATTCTCAAACATTTCTCTCTCTCCAATGGAACTGTTTGGAATAATCATGATTTGGCTTTCTTACACCCAATAGTGACTTATTGACATTCTTTCACTTTCTCTGCTTGAACTTTGTGAAGAAAAATTAAAAAGACAGTTTTAAACCCATAACACATTTGTCCTCTCCTTAGTTAGTCATGAGAAGAGTCCCACACCAGCCTCACTACAACCTCCTTTCAGGTAGCTGTAGAGAGCAATGAGGTCTCTTCTCAGCCTCCTCTGCTTCAGGCTGAAGTTGTTTATCCATCTCCTGAAGCCTGTGTGGATGTGGGCAGGAGGAAGGGCATCTCTTCATCCCTGTCAACTATTTTTGGGGGGGATTTTTGCTTGTTTGTTTTTTTGGTTTGGTTTGGTTTGGGTTTTTTTAATTTTTATTGTGGAGAGGCTGCTGCTGGTCTCTTCTCACAGCTAATTAGTGACAGAACAAGAGGGAATGGCCTCAAGCTGTGACTGGGGAGGGTTAGACTGGACAGGAGAAAAAAATTTTTCCCAGCAAGAGTGGTCAGGGATTGGAATGTGCTGCCCAAGGAGGTGGTGGAGTCCCCAAGCCTGGGTGTGTTTAAAGGTGGTTTGGATGTGGTGCTTGGGGCTCTGGTTTAGGGGTGAGCCTTGCAGAGTAGGGCTCTGGGTTGGACTTGGTGATCCTGAGGCTCTTTCCCAACCTGCATGTTTCTGGGAGCTTGGGATAGAATCCCCAGGTTGGAAAAGACCTCAAGATGCTGGAGCCTAGCCACAACCTAACACCTCCCTGCACACAACTTTCACACCATGTCCCTAAGCTCCTCATCCAAATTTTGCCTTCCCTGCACACAGCTGTGAGCCTCTCACCCTGCTGCATCTCCAGCAGCCTTGGCCAAGGGTGTTCTAGGGGCTGAGAGCTGAGCAGCCTCCAGCAGCCTTGCCCACTGCTGGTCCCCAGCACAAGCTCCTCCCTGGCAGCCCTCAGTGAGTGACCATTTCCAGCCCAGGCAGCTGAGCTCTTCTGAAAAGCAGGTCTCAATTCTTATTTTGCAGTAAATCCTGAAGCCTGAGCCCTGTTGTGCCAGGCCAGGCCACAGATCTAAGGCACTTTCTGAGCCATTTCTGAAGGCCAAATGCCCAGCAAGCCACTCCCTGCTGAGCACAGTCCTGACCTTTGCTGCCCAGGGCAAGGCACTGCTCATCCCACAGCTCTGCTTGCTGGGACTCCAGGAGCCCATTCCTGGGGGCTTCTTGGCATGGTCCAATATGGTCACAGGTCTGGAGGAGACTTCCAAGAAGCAGCTGAGGGAAGTGGGGTTGGTTAGTCTGGAGAGGAGGAGGCTGGGGGAGACCTCAGTGCTGTCTGCAGCTCCCTGAAAGGAGGTTGGAGCCAGGTGGGGGTTGGGCTCTTCTCTCTAGTCTCAGGTGATAGGAGGAGAGGAAATGGCCTGAAATTGTGCCAGGGGAGGGTTAGGTTGGAGAGGAGGCAAAATTTGTGTGCTGCAAGAGTGGTCAGGGCTTGGCACAGGCTGCCCAGGGAGGTGCTGGAGTCCCCATCCCTGCAGGTGTTCCAGAACTATGTGTCCGTGGCACTGGGGTCATGGTTTAGTGGCCAGGGTGGGGTTAGATCAATGTTTGGACTTGATGACCACAGAGGCCTTTTCCAACCAAATAATTCCATGACTCTACCTTTAGTTATTGAGCCTGGAGCTCTGGGGGTGAGAGTCCTGGGGCACTCTCAGGGGCACCACCCAGCTGGAGTCACAGCAATTTGCTCTTGTTGAAGGTCCAACCTTTGCCTTTACTATTAACTTGCTAATTACTTTAGTGTGAAACACTTGTCAGCCCTGCAAGTAATTAATTTCTTGGACCCAAGCTCCACAGATGAGTCTTACTCTTGTTGACCTGCCCTGACACAGATCTAGAGAGTCTTCTGTTGCTTGCTTTAGGGAGGCTTAAAGGTATGTCCTGTATGTCCTGGACACCTGCCTTCCATGCTTCCCTGATCCCTTCAGAATGCCATTCCTCTTTTTAACCAACATCCTGGATGCTGTGCATGTCTCTGGAATGTTTGCCATTCCTGGGTCCCCCTCCAAGGGTTGCATCAAACTGGACAGAGAAATCATTTCTTCCAACATAAACAACATTGAACTTTGTGGCTCAGCAGCTTGGATCATTGAGGGGGTCCTGGTCAGTCCTTGAACCCAAGATTTGTGTTAGCAGAGCTCCATTGACTGGAAGGTGCTGGTGGATGAGAAGCTCAACATGAGCTGCCAGTAGACACTTGCAGCCCAGAAAGCCAAGCAGAGCCTGGGCTGCAGCAAGAGCAAGTTAGTGCCTCCCAGAGTGAGGAAGCTGAAAGAGAGAAAAATAGTACAGACAACCCCACTTCATTGATAGTGTGTCCAATGGGATTGCTTAGAACTTATCATCATGGCTCCATGAACAAGGGGAGGCCATGGAGAAGTGGAGTCCCTCAGGGATCAGTGCTGGGACCAGGCTTGGTCAACATCTTTGTTGGTGCCATGGACAGTGGCATTGAGGCTCCCTCAGCAGGTTTGCTGATGGCACCAAGCTGTGTGGTGCAGCAGACAGGCTGGAGGGAAGGGATCCATCCAGAGGGACCTGGACAGGCTGCAGAGCTGGGCACAAGACAACCTCAGGAGGTTCAACAAGACCAAGGGCAAGGTCCTGAGGTGGGGCAGGGCAATCCCAAGCACAAATGCAGGCTGGGCAGGGACTGGCTGGAGAGCAGCCCTGAGGAGAGGGACTTGGGGGTGCTGGGGGATGAGAAGCTCAGCAGGAGCCAGCAGTAAGCACTTGCAGCCCAGAGAGCCAAGCAGAGCCTGGGCTGCAGCAGGAGAAGTGTGGCCAGCAGGGCAGGGAGGGGATTCTCCCCCTCTGCTCAGCTCTGCTGAGACCACACCTGGAGCTCTGTGTCCAGTTCTGGAGCCTCTGTTCCAGGAAGGATCTGGAGGTGCTGGAAGGTGTCCAGAGAAGGGCCATGAGGATGAGCAGAGGGCTGGAGCTGCTCTGCTCTGGAGACAGATTGAGAGAGTTGGGCTTGTGCAGTCTGGAGAAGAGAAGGCTCCCAGGAGACCTTCTTGTGGCCTTCCAGTATCTGAAGGGAGCTACAAGAAAGCTGGGGAGGGACTTTTTAGGCCATCAGGGAGTGACAGGACTGGGGGGAATGGAACAAAGCTGGAAGTGGGGAGATTCAGGCTGGACATGAGGAAGAAGTTCTTGCCCATGAGGGTGGTGAGAGCCTGGAATGGGTTGTGCAGGGAGGTGGTTGAGGCTCCATCCCTGGAGGTGTTTGCAGCCAGGCTGGATGAGGCTCTGGCCAGCCTGCTGTAGTGTGAGGTGTCCCTGGGCATGGCAGGGGGGTTGGAACTGGATGATCCTTGTGGTCCCTTCCAACCCTGACAGTTCTGTGATTTCTGCCTCTAGTTGGTTTTGGCTTTAAGTCATGTGGGAAAGAAACAATAAATAATTTAATCCAGGGAGGGGAACTTGGAACAAGAGGCAGAGAAAATGTTCCAATGATTAAAGAGGGTTTTAGATTTAGCAATAGAGTTTAGGCTAACATGAAAACCAAACTCACAAAGGGATGAAGTGGCAGCCCTGCGGCCTCAACCCAGGCAGAAAATATCCAATCAAACCCATCAGGACTGCAGGATCCAGAGTGGGCAAAGCTCAGCCAGATGGATCTATTTTCCAGTCCTCTCACAAGGAATGCACTCAATCCTTTGCTCCAAATGAGGTATTGGGGGTTTAGTACCAGTGTTTTAAAAACAAACAGGAAATATTTTGCTTGCATCCTAGAGAAAGGTTGACTGCAGCCATCAAAGGCTTCAATCATAGAGTCACAGAATTGTTTCAGCTGGAAAAAGCCTCCAGGATCAAGTCCAAACACCAATCCAACACAACCATGGCATCAAACCATGTCCCAGAGTGCCATGGACATATGTTCCTAAAACAGCTCCAGGGATGGTGACTCCACCACCTCCTCCACCAAGAGGAGGAGAACACTTCTGCTGTGGTGTTCTCTTGCACCATATCCCTGCCCTGCCTCCTCACCCAGCCCCAGCTGTCACAGTCTCACAGCCTCACAGTGTATCAGAGGTTGGAAGGGACCTCCAGAGCAGGGTCACCCAGGGCAGTCTGCACAGGAATGCATCCAGGTGGGGTTTGAAAGTCTCCAGAGAAGGAGACTCCACAACTCCCCTGGGCAGCCTGCTCCAGGGCTCTGTCACCCTCACTGCAAAGAAGTTTCTCCTCATGCTGAGCTGCAATCTTCTCTGTTCAAGTCTGAACTCATTGTTCCTTGGCTTATCACTGTGCACCACCCAAAAGAGCCTGGCCCCCTCCCCTTGACATCCACCCCTCAGCTATTGAGAGACATTGATCAGATCCCTCTCAGCCTTCTCTTCTCCAGACTAAACAGCCCCAGGCCTCTCAGGCTCTCTTCACAGGGAGATGCTCAAGTCCCCTAAGCATCCTCCTGGCTCTCCCTTGGACTTTCTCCAGCAGCTCTCTGTCTCTCCTGAACTGGGGAGCCCAGAACTGGACACAGGATTGCAGCTGTGGTCTCAGCAGGGCAGAGTAGAGAGGCAGAAGAACTTCCCCAGCCCTGCTGGACACCTTTCTTGCTGCACCCCAGGATCCCATTGGCTCTCTTGGCCACAAGGGCACATTGCTGTCCCATGCAGAACTTGCTGTCCACCAGCACTCCAAGGTCTTTGTCTGTGGAGCTGCTCTCCAGCAGGGCAGCCTCTAACCTGTCCTGGTGCCTGCTGTTGTTCCTCCCCAGATGCAGGACTCTGCACTTGTCCTTATTGAGCTTCATTTGGTTTGCCTGCACCCAGCTCTCAGCCTGTCCAGGTCACGTTGGATGCTGCACAGCCTGAGGGGTGTCAGCCACCCCCCCCAGTTTTATATCATCAGAACTTGCTGAGGGGACTCTCATTGCCCTCATCCAGGTCATTGATACAGATATTGAACAAAGCTGGACCCAGTACCAATCCCTGGGGGGGACACCACTGGCCAAAGGCCTCCAACTTGACTCTTTGCCACTGAAGACTGTGCCACTGTTGACTCTGTGCCACTGTCCTACCAACCTTGAACTGCCCTCTGGACAGTCAGCTCAAACACACACCAGAATTCAGAAACTGCAGGGAGGAGCCAGGCACAGCTGGAGGCAGCTACACCATGGATGTTTTGGTGGAAGGAAACCCACCTCATCCTTCTGCTGGAATCTCCATGCCCACCTCATCCAGCTGACATCTCCATGCCCACCTTGTCCTTCTTTTGATATCTCCTGGAGTCCTGGTGGACAATAAGTTCTCCATGGTACAGCAATGTGCCCTTGTGGCCAAGAAGACCAATGGGCTCCTGGGGTGCATTCAGAGGAGTGTGTCCAGCAGGTCCAGGGAGGTTCTCCTCCCCATCTACTCTTCTCTGGTGAGACCTCACCTGGAATATTGCATCCAGTTCTGGGCTCCACAGTTCAGGAGGGACAGGGATCTGCTGGAGAGAGTCCAAGGGAGGGCTCCAAGGATGCTGAAGGAACTGCAGCACTGCCTGGGGAGGAGAGGCTGAGAGCCCTGGAGCTGTTTGGTCTGGGGAGGAGAAATCTGAGAGGGATTTGATCAATGTTTGTAAATATCTGAGGTGTGGGAGTCAGGAGGGAGGGGACAGGCTCTGCTCAGTTGTGCCCTGGGATAGGACAAGGGGCAATGGATGGAAACTCCAGCACAGGAGGTTCCACCTCAACATGAGGAGGAACTTCTTGACTGTGAGGGTCACAGAGCCCTGGAGCAGGCTGCCCAGAGAGGTTGTGGAGTCTCCTTCTCTGGAGGCTTTCCAGCCCTGTCTGGATGTGTTCCTGTGTGACCTGTGCTGGATTCTGTGCTCCTGCTCTGGCAGGGAGTTGCACTCCAAGATATCCAGAGGTACCTTCCAACCCCTAACACCCTGTGATCCTGTGATCTCCATGCCCACCAAGTCCTTCTGCTGACATCTCCATGAAAGCCACACTGGCATTTGGGGGAAAAGAAAAACCTAGGAAAAAATGATTCACACCCAAGAACTACTAAAAAAAATAATAAAGAGGAGCAATGCTGCAAGGTTCAGCTGCACTTTGCAGTGGTCATGGACCACATCTTTCAAATGCAGAGAAGCCAAACTTCCCTCAGGGCTGGAGGACAGAGATGGTCTTCAAAAAGAGCTCTGTGTACCTGTCTGCCAGGCACAGGTTGCTCCACAGTCTCCACAGAGAGAATGATGACATTGCTCAGCCTGAAGAAGAGGAGGCTGAGAGGAGAACTCATTGCTCTCTACAGCCCCTTGAAGGAGGTTGGAGTGAGGCCACTGCTGGCCTCCTCATAAGAAACTAGCAACAGGACCAAAGGAAATGGCCTCAAGCTGTGCCAGGGGAGGGGTAGGTTGGATATTAGGAAAATCTTTGCTGCAAGAGTGGTCAGGGATTGGCACAGGCTGCCCAGGGAGGTGGTGGAGTCCCCATCCCTGGAGGTGTTCAAACCTGTGGCCATGGCATGGTGGTGTTAGGTTGATGGTTGGAGTTGCTAACCTTGGAGCTGTTTTTCAGCTGTAATGAGTTTCTGGTTCTATGATCTATGCACAGCCCACACCCAGCCTCTGGAGACTTCTCCACCATCTTGGTGCACAACTCTCTCAGGAAAAGGCTCTCCACTGACATGCTGACTGGGCACTGCAGCAAGCTCCCCTGGGAGGTGGTCACAGCACCAAGCCATCAGAGTTCAAGGAGCATCTAGATGAAGCTCTTAGTTGAATGATTTCATTTTAGGTAGTGCTGTGAGGAGCAGGGAGTTGGACTCAATGCTCCTGATGGGTCCCTCTGACAAGAGATTGATTTGATGATGGATTTGATGATTGCCATGAATGAATATATTAGGCTGGAAGGTAAGGGGGCAGGGGGGGCGGAAATTCTCTAAAAATCAAAGGAGTAACAGGTGGAGGAATGTCCCAGCAGGCTCTAGAGGGGCTGGCTAGCACAGCTGGACTCCATGAAACACTGGAACACCACAACAGGTTGCCCAGGTCGGTGGTTGGGGCCCCTTCCCTGGAGATATTCAAGGGGAGGCTCAACAAGGCCCTGGGCAGCCTGATCTATTTGGGGATGTCCCTGCTGAGTGCAGGGAGGTGGCACTGGATGAGCTTTGGAGCTCCCTACCAGCCTGGACCATTCTCTGATTCTCTGAGCCCAGAGCTCCCACCCTGTCCTCTGCCCATGGGTGATGTGCCCTCAACTGAGTTCAGCAGTGCCCTGTGCCATGTCTGCACCCATGTGGGTTTGACTTTTCTTTCTCATGCTTTGAAGTAACTTCTTTCTCCAAGTGCTTCTTCCATTTCCAGGAGCAGGAGGTAATGACTTCAGGTCTGCTTTCTTCCCCATCCTGGAGAGCCTGTGATGAACCTGTTGATTGCCTCTCCTCCCCCCTGCCTGCCAGGGAAACAGCCCATTCCCTCTGCAGCCAGCCTAGTTAGTGCCTCTAATAATGGTCACCTATTTATAGTCTTTTCTAATTTGTTTCATGACAAAGAGTTTCTGCAAGATGCTCCTTGATCCTTGGGAGTTTGTAAGGATTTCTCCCTTCCTGGGTTATTGGAAGGAGCTTTTGTGCTCAGAAAAATGGCTCTAAGAAAGGGCAGTTTGTGTCTTCAGAGTCAGTGATAGGGACTTTAATGGGGCTGGGATGAAAGCTTAGCCTTTCTCTTTGTTTTCCTTCAGTTCTTTCCAATCTTCTGGGTCACCCTAGGAGTAGAATAGAGGCAGAGTAAAAGGATCTTGACGTGGTGGAGCCTTGGCCACCGCGCAGCAGCTCCGTCCTGTGCCCAGTCCCTGGTGAGGGACATTGCAGGCAGCAGAAGGACAAAGTCTGGGGATGGCACAGGCTGTGCTCAGTTTGCTCATTCCACAGCTGCCACCAGCCCTGCCAATCTCATTATTCCTGTTAGGCCAGCAGTTCAGTGCTGCTGGAGCTGACACAACTGCCTGGTGAATTCCCCAAGCCTTTCCTCCCCCAGATGTCTGCACCACCATAGCTACCACCACATTATGCTGTGCTGCTGCTTTAACCCTGGGGTCAGTTTTGGGTTCCTCACTCCAAGAAGGACATTGAGGGCTGGAGCAAGTCCAGAGAAGGGCAACCAAGCTGGGGAAGGGTCTGGAAAACAGGGCTGGGGAGGAGCAGCTGAGGCAGCTGGGGGTGTTCAGCCTGGAGGAAAGGAGGCTGAGGGAGAACTCATTGCTCTCTACAGCTCCCTGAGATGTGGCTGAAGCCAGCTAGGGGGTTGGTCTCTTGTCCCAAGGGACAAATGATAGGACAAGAGGAAATGGCCTCAAGTTGTACCAAGGGAAGTTTAAGCTGGACACAAGGAACAATTTCTTCCCCAAAAGTGCTGTTGAGCCCTGGCCCAGGCTGCCCAGGGCAGTGGGGGAGTCTCCATCCTTGGAGGAGTTCCAAAGCTCCACATGGTGCTGAGGGTCATGGTTTGGTGGTGACCTGGCAGTGCTGGGGCAGTGGCTGGACTTGATGGTCTGAAAGGTCTCTTCCAACCAAAAATTTTGTGATCCTATGTTTCTATGGTTTTACTCCAGAAAAGGATCTTCTTGTTTTCTCCATTTGCTACATTATTTTTAATCTGAAGAAGAGTATTTTTCTCTCCATGTATCTCCAGGTGAGAATGCAGGTGACCTCTTCTCCTGCAGGGCTCTGGGGAATGCTGAAGTAGAAGGAGAAGTCTTTCTCTTTTTAAGGCCAGGCTGGATGTGGCTGTGAGCAACCTGCTGTAGTGTGAGGTGTCCCTGCCCATGGCAGGGGGGTTGGAACTGGATGAGCCTTGAGGTCCCTTCCAACCCTGACAATTCTGTGGTTCTATGATTCTTTGCTGCCTGTGTTTCCAGGCTCAGACTTATCACAGCCCTGCTCCCCCACCTCCTATGTAGGGGGAAACAGGACTGCAAGAGTCAAGTCCTGAAGCCACAGCCATACCCTTGCCCTCTGCCAAGCTGAGTGTGGCCTCATTAAGCAGTGGGCTCCGAGGTTTCCTTAGTCAGGCTTCAGGTTCACACTTCTGTGGTTCTCTTCCTCTCACCTGGCCACAGCTGTGTTCAGACTTTCTGCAGAGTTGAAGTTTTCAGTAGCTCTCTGAGAGCCTCCACAGTCAGTCCACAGCCCTGCACCACCTCTCTGCCTTTCCCCTTTCATTTCCCAGCCTTTGCCTTTTGCCTTCTTCCTTTGCCTCCTCCCTTCTGAGCATTCCCAGCTCCGAGCCAGGCATCTCCAGGTGCACTCCTGGGTACCAACAGCAGCTCCCTCAGGTATCCCAGCAGCCAGAAGACCTTGGCAGCAGAGGAAGGTGCACAGACCCATTTCAGCTCTGTGGGTGAGAGGTATCTGGGGCCACCAGGAGGCATTAGTCCTCCACCGAGGACAAGCAGGTGGAGGGAATCTCTTGCACCACTGCTCAGCTCCAGAAGTCTTGTCCCCACTTGGCTGTAGCACCCAGCGGTGCCTTTCAGTTAGCCACAGACACAGAAGGGACAGAGCATTAGCACCAGCATCAAACCTGGTATCTGGAAAGCCTGCCCCATCCTATCCTGGCTCCTCCAGCACTAAGCCAGCTCTGGGGCTCTCTCTGCTGCCGTGAGAGGGCAGCAGCCAAGGCTCGCTGGAGGAACTTCCAGCAAAGACACATCAGGATCCCTGCAAAACCTTCACAGAACTGTCAGGGTTGGAAGGGCCCTCAAGGACATTCAGTCAATCTGCAGAGAATTCTCCTTTTTCCTCAAGCCTAAGGCTCAGTGATGCACCTTGGGGTCCAAACTAAACCCTTCACACCACTTTCCTTCACAGCAGGCTGTTTGCTTCTCTGCAGAATCAGTTTCACAAAAGGGTCTCTGCTTGCCAAGAAACTCTCCTGCTTCCCCTCAGGGTGGAGGTGAACTGGGGTTTGTTTTGTTTTCTCAGCTGCTGTAACCAAAGCGTTTCAAGAATGTGTGGGGGACCCGAGAGGGTTCAGGAGTCTGAGCCTCCAGTCAGCTCTTTGGGTTTCCTCCACACCCAGGGCTGCAATCCCCCAGCTCCTCACCTCTAACAGACCTGAAGGGTGGAATCCACAGCCTGAGCAGGGAGCCTGCTATGTACTTCCTTGCTCCAGAGAGCCTGATGCTTCCTCTGGCAGGAAGGCAGAGCTGCCTGAGGAGGAGGTCTGCCTTTGTTTTGTTCTGCTTCTCTCCTCCCCCCTCTGCAGCAGTGGGGCCAGCAGGACCCCAACTCTTGAGCACAAATCCTGTGAGGAGCAGCTGACAGAAATGTGGTTGCTCAGCCTGGAGAAAAGGAGGCTGAGGGGAGACCCTTCTGACTCCCTACAACTCCCTGAAAAGAGATTGGAATCAGGTGGGAGATAGCCTCTTTCCCAGGTGACAAATGATAGGGCAAGAGGAAATGGCCTCAAGTAGCATCAGGTTGGACAGGAGCAACAATTTCTTCCCCAAGGCTGCCTGGGGCAGTGGTGGAGTCCCCATCCCTGGAGGCATTTAAAAGATGTTTGGATGAGGAGCTTAGGGACATGGTCTAACAGTTGTGTAGAGGGAGATGGTTGGACTTGATGATCTTAAGGTCTTCTCCAAGCAGCCAGTCTCAGGATTCCATGACCTGGAGAGAACAGCACTGGATGGCCTCTGTGTATGCTGAGGGGTAGAGAAGGCTTCCATGGAGCTGGACACAAACAAGCTGCTCACCTTGTTTGGGTGTTTCTGAGTGGAAAGCAGAAGAGCAATCTCAGTGGGCACTGTACAGCAGGGGGATGTCCACCTGACTGCTCCCAGGGGGTGGCACATTCACTATCTCCTAGGAGTTCCTCTGGGTCTGTTGGGGGAGGTAATTCTCCTGAAAGCCATACAGGAACTTCTTGATTCAAATGCAACAGACTGGGACTGTGCAGCTGCAGGGGCACTGTGGAGAGCTTGCATGGGCACTGTGGAGAGCTTGCATGGGCACTGTGGAGAGCTGCATGGGCACTGTGGAGAGCTGCATCAGTGCGTTGCCATTGATGTTCTGCTGGGCACACTGCCTAAGGACCCATGCCATGGCCTTTAAGGCTGACAGGAGACATTCATCCTGTACCAAGAACAGGAGAATGTGAGAAGTTGAGAATTTAAAGGAGCACAGAATTCCAGACTCCCAGCATGGTGGAAGTTTGAAAGCACCTCTGGAGCTCATCCAGACCAACCCCCTGCCAAAGCAGGGCACCCACAGCAGCTTGCCCAGGAGCACAATGGCCAGGGGGGGTTGGAAGCTCTCCACACAAGGAGACTCCACAACCTCTCTGGGCAGCCTGCTCCAGGCCTCCAGCACCCTCACAACAAACAACTTTCTCCTCCTGTTCAGATGGAGCCTCCTGGGTTCCAGTTTGTGCCCAGTGTCCCTTGTCCTGTCCCTGGGCACCACTGAACAGACTCTGGCCCCAGCCTCTTGCCCCCCACCCTTTAGCTGTTTCTGAGCATTGCTCAGATCCCCTCTTGGGGCTGCCCTTCTGCAGGCTTTCAGCCCCAGGGCTCTCAGCCTTTGCTCCTCACAGAGCTGCTCCAGGCCCCTCAGCATCACTGCACTCTCTCCAGTACTTCCCTGTCTCTCTTCAGCTGGGGAGCCCACAACTGCATACAGTACTCCAGATGTGCTGTCACTAGGGCAGAGGAGAGGGGGAGCAGAACCTCCCTCCACCTGCTGGCCACACTCAGGATGCCATTGGCCTTCTTGGCTCCCAGAGCACCCTGGCAGTGCTTTCAAGCAGTTCCCTTTCTGCCCTGGAATTCATCAAGTGAGCACAACTGCAAGAGGCTGAATGTGCCCAGAGAGGAGAGAGGGAACTCTTCAGATGCTTGCATTGGCAGTGGACTTTTTCCACACTGGTTGTCTCCATTGCCTTTGGAATGAGCAGCCAGAACTGAAACCAATCTGTTGGCTTTCTCTGAGTGGGAACTGAAATGTTAGACTCTCTGCTGACTTCTGCTGGCCCCAGAGCCAAATGTGATATTCCTCCTGGCATTTCAAAGTGTTAATGAAGCCCAGAGATGACCTCCACTCTTGTTTTATATTCCATGGAACACTAATGGCAAACTCAGCCCCCTGGCCCCAGCCAAGCAGATGGCCAAAAAGCAGCCTTGGCTCCATTTCAAGCCCTTTCATAGCCCTAGGGCAAAGCCTCAGCTGGCACACACCATCACAACTTGAGCTGCCCCCAGCTGGAGAGCTGCTTTGCTAAGGGTAAAGATTGAATCTAAGGGTAAATTTTATCCTCATTGTCAGCCTGGACCTAGTCCAGACCCTGGATGTTGTCCAGAATCTCTTCTGCACTGGAACCATCCCTGATTCAAGCTATGCCTTTTTCCATGCTGGATGCTGCCATGTCCCACAGGTCCATCTGTGCCATGCACCATTAAATTTGATGCTGTTGTACCTCTGAGCTTACAGCCCAGGGGGGGAAGATGTTCCCATGGAAGCACTGCTGGTGGAACTCAGGCAGAATTCCTCCTGTCCTTCTGGACATTCTCTATTGCCTCTCCACAGGCACTTGGACAAGGTCATGCCCTGCCTGCAAGCTGAGAGGAGTGAGCACTGAAATGAAATATTCTGAGAGCAACCAATGGTTTCTGTCCTTTCCTCCTGGCCCCACTAATTTGAGCTACACTCTGTTCTACAGCTTCTATTTTCTCCTGTACCAGAGCTCTCCTCTGGGGCTCCCAAACATTTAGTTTCATCAGAGTTTCAGAAGAATTAATCCAACCCCCAAGGCAGTGACTCATACTAGAAGTTGCTACTTTTGCACACTCCCCACTCAGAACACAAACAAGAGCTCCTTGGTATCTCCTGGGGGAAGATGTTGTTGTCAAGTGCAAAGGTCATCAGCTGGGCAGAAACATTCCTCTCATTGACTGGAAATCATAGAACTGTCAGGGTTGGAGAGGACATCAAGGCCCAGCCAACTCCAACCCCCTGCCATGGGCAGGGACACCTCACACCACAGCAGGTTGCTCACAGCCACATCCAGCCTGGCTGCAAAAACCTCCAGGGATGAGGCTTCCACCACCTCCCTGGGCAACCTGTGCCAGTCTCTCACCACCCTCCTGGGGAAGAATTTCTTCCTAACATCCAATCTGAATCTCCCCATTTCTCATTTTGTTCCATTCCCCCCAGTCCTATCACTCCCTGACACCCTTAAAAGTCTCTCCCCAGCTTTCTTGCAGCCCCCTTAAGGCAGGGACACAGTTTTGGCTGCACAAGGCAAAGAAGGGGCAAATGGCACTCAGGTGGCATCCAGCCTGTGCTGGAGGTCAAGAAAGTTTTGGTTATTTCTTCCCTGGACAGATGGTGGTCACCCCAAGCAAGCAGGGACCTGCAGAGAGGCACTTTGGCAGGGAAGCAGCCTGAGAGCTGGGGAACGCAAGGCCAGGGGTGAGCAGGGTGCAGTTTGTAAAGGGTCTGACTGCAGGCAGGAGCACCATGCCCACACTTCCCCTGAGCCCCTGCAAGCAGGATGCTGATAGCTGTGCCTGGAGTAAGAACTGAGGTGATACCAAAGGCAATGGAGACAACCAGTGTGGAAAAAGTCCACTGCCAATGCAAGCATCTGAAGAGTTCCCTCTCTCCTCTCTGGGCACATTCAGCCTCTTGCAGTTGTGCTCACTTGATGAATTCCAGGGCAGAAAGGGAACTGCTTGAAAGCACTGCCAGGGTGCTCTGGGGGCCAAGAAGGCCAATGGCATCCTGAGTGTGGCCAGCAGGTGGAGGGAGGTTCTGCTCCCCCTCTCCTCTGCCCTAGTGACAGCACATCTGGAGTACTGTATGCAGTTGTGGGCTCCCCAGCTGAAGAGAGACAGGGAAGTACTGGAGAGAGTGCAGTGATGCTGAGGGGCCTGGAGCAGCTCTGTGAGGAGCAAAGGCTGAAAGCCCTGGGGCTGAAAGCCTGCAGAAGAGCAGCCTGGGTGAATCCTGAGTGTGGCCAGCAGGTTGAGGGAGGTTCTCCACCATATTTGTGTTCACAGAAGCATTTAGGATTCGGGATGCTGATTCTGAGGCTTGCATCCAATGCCTGAGGCTGTGAGGTCCTGTAAGGGTGACTGGGAACAGGGCATCTCCAGGATCTCTTGTAGCACATAAGGGTCTTGGAGGTGAACCTGCACCACACAGCCAGCCCAGCTTTAGGGCTGGCTCACCTTGAGCAGCCAATGGAAAAGGGAAAAGCTTTGTGAGCAACACATAGAGGTGATGGAGTGAGCAACACACAGAGGTGATGGAGTGAGCAACACACAGAGGTGATGGAGTGAGCAACACATAGAGGTGATGGAGTGAGCAACACATAGAGGTGATGGAGTGAGCAACACACAGAGGTGATGGAGTGAGCAACACACAGAGGTGATGGAGTGAGCAACACATAGAGGTGATGGAGTGAGCAACACACAGAGGTGATGGAGTGAGCAACACATAGAGGTGACGGAGTGAGCAACACACAGAGGTGATGGAGTGAGCAACACAGGTGGTGGAGTGAGCAACACACAGAGGTGGTGGAGTGAGCAACACATAGAGGTGTTGGAGTGAGCAACACATGGAGGTGATGGAGTGAGCAACACACAGAGGTGGTGGAGTGAGCAACACATAGAGGTGGTGGAGTGAGCAACACATTGAAGGTGGTGGAGTGAGCAACACATAGAGGTGATGGGAGTGAGTAACACATAGAGGTGATGGAGTGAGCAACACAGAGGTGATGGAGTGAGCAACACATAGAGGTGATGGAGTGAGCAACACATAGAGGTGGTGGAGTGAGCAACACATAGAGGTGATGGAGTGAGCAACACATAGAGGTGGTGGAGTGAGCAACACACAGAGGTGTTGGAGTGAGCAACACATAGAGGTGGTGGACTGAGCAACACACAGAGGTGATGGAGTGAGCAACACACAGAGGTGGTGGAGTGAGCAACACACAGAGGTGATGGAGTGAGCAACACATAGAGGTGATGGAGTGAGCAACACACAGAGGTGATGGAGTGAGCAACACATAGAGGTGATGGAGTGAGCAACACATGGAGGTGATGGAGTGAGCAACACATAGAGGTGATGGAGTGAGCAACACACAGAGGTGATGGAGTGAGCAACACATAGAGGTGCTGGAGTGAGCAACACACAGAGGTGATGGAGTGAGCAACACATAGAGGTGATGGAGTGAGCAACACATAGAGGTGGTGGAGTGAGCAACACACAGAGGTGATGGAGTGAGCAACACATAGAGGTGATGGAGTGAGCAACACATAGAAGTGGTGGAGTGAGCAACACATTGAAGGTGGAGTGAGCAACACATAGAGGTGATGGAGTGAGCAACACATAGAGATGGTGGAGTCAGCAACACAGAGGTGATGGAGTGAGTAACACATAGAGGTGATGGAGTGAGCAACACATAGAGGTGGTGGAGTGAGCAACACACAGAGGTGATGGAGTGAGCAACACATAGAGGTGGTGGAGTGAGCAACACACAGAGGTGATGGAGTGAGCAACACAGAGGTGGTGGAGTGAGCAACACACAGAGGTGATGGAGTGAGCAACACACAGAGGTGATGGAGTGAGCAACACATAGAGTGGTGGAGTGAGCAACACACAGAGGTGTTGGAGTGAGCAACACACAGAGGTGATGGAGTGAGCAACAGATAGAGGTGGTGGAGTGAGCAACACACAGAGGTGGTGGAGTGAGCAACACACAGAGGTGGTGGAGTGAGCAACACACAGAGGTGATGGAGTGAGCAACACACAGAGGTGGTGGAGTGAGCAACACACAGAGGTGGTGGAGTGAGCAACACATAGAGGTGGTGGAGTGAGCAACATACAGAGGTGGTGGAGTGAGCAACACACAGAGGTGGTGGAGTGAGCAACACATAGAGGTGATGGAGTGAGCAACACACAGAGGTGGTGGAGTGAGCAACACATAGAGGTGATGGAATGAGCAACACACAGAGGTGATGGAGTGAGCAACACACAGAGGTGGTGGAGTGAGCAACACATAGAGGTGATGGAGTGAGCAACACACAGAGGTAGTGGAGTGAGCAACACATAGAGGTGGTGGAGTGAGCAACACACAGAGGTGGTGGAGTGAGCAACACACAGAGGTAGTGGAGTGAGCAACACATAGAGGTGGTGGAGTGAGCAACACACAGAGGTGGTGGAGTGAGCAACACATAGAGGTGATGGAGTGAGCAACACATAGAGGTGGTGGAGTGAGCAACACATTGAAGGTGGTGGAGTGAGCAACACACAGAGGTGATGGAGTGAGCAACACACAGAGGTGTTGGAGTGAGCAACACATAGAGGTGATGGAGTGAGCAACACAGAGGTGATGGAGTGAGCAACACATAGAGGTGATGAGAGTGAGTAACACATAGAGGTGATGGAGTGAGCAACACACAGAGGTGATGGAGTGAGCAACACATAGAGGTGATGGAGTGAGCAACACATAGAGGTGGTGGAGTGAGCAACACACAGAGGTGGTGGAGTGAGCAACACACAGAGGTGATGGAGTGAGCAACACACAGAGGTGATGGAGTGAGCAACACATAGAGGTGATGGAGTGAGCAACACACAGAGGTGGTGGAGTGAGCAACACACAGAGGTGATGGAGTGAGCAACACATAGAGGTGGTGGAGTGAGCAACACATAGAGGTGGTGGAGTGAGCAACACAGGTGTTGGAGTGAGCAACACATAGAGGTGATGGAGTGAGCAACACATAGAGGTGGTGGAGTGAGCAACACACAGGTGGTGGAGTGAGCAACACATAGAGGTGATGGAGTGAGCAACACATAGAGGTGGTGGAGTGAGCAACACATAGAGGTGGTGGAGTGAGCAACACACAGGTGGTGGAGTGAGCAACACATAGAGGTGATGGAGTGAGCAACACAGGTGATGGAGTGAGCAACACACAGAGGTGATGGAGTGAGCAACACATAGAGGTGGTGGAGTGAGCAACACACAGGTGGTGGAGTGAGCAACACATAGAGGTGGTGGAGTGAGCAACACACAGAGGTGATGGAGTGAGCAACACAGAGGTGGTGGAGTGAGCAACACACAGAGGTGATGGAGTGAGCAACACACAGAGGTGATGGAGTGAGCAACACACAGAGGTGGTGGAGTGAGCAACACATAGAGGTGATGGAGTGAGCAACACATAGAGGTGGTGGAGTGAGCAACACACAGAGGTGGTGGAGTGAGCAACACACAGAGGTGATGGAGTGAGCAACACATAGAGGTGGTGGAGTGAGCAACACACAGAGGTGATGGAGTGAGCAACACATAGAGGTGATGGAGTGAGCAACACATAGAGGTGGTGGAGTGAGCAACACATTGAGGTGGTGGAGTGAGCAACACACAGAGGTGATGGAGTGAGCAACACACAGAGGTGTGGAGTGAGCAACACATAGAGGTGATGGAGTGAGCAACACAGAGGTGATGGAGTGAGCAACACATAGAGGTGATGGAGTGAGCAACACATAGAGGTGATGGAGTGAGCAACACACAGAGGTGATGGAGTGAGCAACACATAGAGGTGATGGAGTGAGCAACACATAGAGGTGGTGGAGTGAGCAACACACAGAGGTGGTGGAGTGAGCAACACACAGAGGTAGTGGAGTGAGCAACACACAGAGGTGATGGAGTGAGCAACACAGAGTTGATGGAGTGAGCAACACACAGAGGTGGTGGAGTGAGCAACACACAGAGGTGATGGAGTGAGCAACACATAGAGGTGGTGGAGTGAGCAACACATAGAGGTGGTGGAGTGAGCAACACAGAGGTGATGGAGTGAGTAACACATAGAGGTGATGGAGTGAGCAACACATAGAGGTGGTGGAGTGAGCAACACACAGGTGGTGGAGTGAGCAACACATAGAGGTGATGGAGTGAGCAACACATAGAGGTGGTGGAGTGAGCAACACATAGAGGTGGTGGAGTGAGCAACACACAGGTGGTGGAGTGAGCAACACATAGAGGTGATGGAGTGAGCAACACATAGAGGTGATGGAGTGAGCAACACACAGAGGTGATGGAGTGAGCAACACAAGAGGTGGTGGAGTGAGCAACACACAGAGGTGATGGAGTGAGCAACACACAGAGGTGATGGAGTGAGCAACACACAGAGGTGATGGAGTGAGCAACACATAGAGGTGGTGGAGTGAGCAACACATACAGGTGGTGGAGTGAGCAACACATAGAGGTGATGGAGTGAGCAACACATAGAGGTGATGGAGTGAGCAACACATAGAGGAGGTGGAGTGAGCAACACACAGAGGTGATGGAGTGAGCAACACATAGAGGTGGTGGAGTGAGCAACACATAGAGGTGGTGGAGTGAGCAACACACAGAGGTGATGGAGTGAGCAACACATAGAGGTGTGGAGTGAGCAACACATAGAGGTGATGGAGTGAGCAACACATAGAGGTGATGGAGTGAGCAACACATAGAGGTGGATGGAGTGAGCAACACATAGAGGTGATGGAGTGAGCAACACATAGAGGTGGTGGAGTGAGCAACACACAGAGGTGATGGAGTGAGCAACACATAGAGGTGATGGAGTGAGCAACACATAGAGGTGGAGTGAGCAACACAGGTGGAGTGAGCAACACACAGAGGTGATGGAGTGAGCAACACATAGAGGTGGTGGAGTCAGTAACACATAGAGGTGATGGAGTGAGCAACACATAGAGGTGGTGGAGTGAGCAACACACGAGGTGGTGGAGTGAGCAACACACAGAGGTGATGGAGTGAGCAACACATAGAGGTGATGGAGTGAGCAACACACAGAGGTGTGGAGTGAGCAACACATAGAGGTGATGGAGTGAGCAACACACAGAGGTGGTGGAGTGAGCAACACACAGAGGTGATGGAGTGAGCAACACAGAGGTGTGGAGTGAGCAACACACAGAGGTGATGGAGTGAGCAACACATAGAGGTGGTGGAGTGAGCAACACATAGAGGTGGTGGAGTGAGCAACACAAGAGGTGATGGAGTGAGCAACACATAGAGGTGATGGAGTGAGCAACACATAGAGGTGATGGAGTGAGCAACACATAGAGGTGATGGAGTGAGCAACACATAGAGGTGATGGAGTGAGCAACACAGGTGTGGAGTGAGCAACACATAGAGGTGATGGAGTGAGCAACACATAGAGGTGGTGGAGTGAGCAACACAGAGGTGTGGAGTGAGCAACACATAGAGGTGATGGAGTGAGCAACACATAGAGGTGGTGGAGTGAGCAACACAGAGGTGATGGAGTGAGCAACACATAGAGGTGGTGGAGTGAGCAACACACAGGTGGTGGAGTGAGCAACACATAGAGGTGATGGAGTGAGCAACACATAGAGGTGGTGGAGTGAGCAACACACAGGTGGTGGAGTGAGCAACACACAGAGGTGATGGAGTGAGCAACACATAGAGGTGATGGAGTGAGCAACACATAGAGGAGGTGGAGTGAGCAACACACAGAGGTGATGGAGTGAGCAACACAGGTGTGGAGTGAGCAACACACAGAGGTGATGGAGTGAGCAACACATAGAGTGGTGGAGTGAGCAACACATAGAGGTGATGGAGTGAGCAACACATAGAGGTGGTGGAGTGAGCAACACACGAGGTGGTGGAGTGAGCAACACACAGAGGTGATGGAGTGAGCAACACATAGAGGTGATGGAGTGAGCAACACATAGAGGAGGTGGAGTGAGCAACACACAGAGGTGATGGAGTGAGCAACACAGGTGTTGGAGTGAGCAACACACAGAGGTGATGGAGTGAGCAACACATAGAGGTGGTGGAGTGAGCAACACATAGACGTGATGGAGTGAGCAACACACAGAGGTGGTGGAGTGAGCAACACACTGAAGGTGGTGGAGTGAGCAACACACAGAGGTGATGGAGTGAGCAACACATAGAGGTGATGGAATGAGCAACACACAGAGGTGGTGGAGTGAGCAACACATAGAGGTGATGGAGTGAGCAACACTGAGGTGATGGAGTGAGCAACACACAGAGGTGGTGGAGTGAGCAACACATTGAAGGTGGAGTGAGCAACACACAGAGGTGATGGAGTGAGCAACACATAGAGGTGGTGGAGTGAGCAACACATAGAGGTGGTGCAGTGAGCAACACAGAGGTGATGGAGTGAGTAACACCTAGAGGTGATGGAGTGAGCAACACATAGAGGTGATGGAGTGAGCAACACATAGAGGTGACGGAGTGAGCAACACATAGAGGTGATGGAGTGAGCAACACAGGTGGTGGAGTGAGTAACACATAGAGGTGATGGAGTGAGCAACACATAGAGGTGGTGGAGTGAGCAACACAGAGGTGATGGAGTGAGTAACACATAGAGGTGATGGAGTGAGCAACACATAGAGGTGGTGGAGTGAGCAACACAGAGTTGATGGAGTGAGCAACACATAGAGGTGGTGGAGTGAGCAACACACAGAGGTGATGGAGTGAGCAACACAGGTGTTGGAGTGAGCAACACACAGAGGTGATGGAGTGAGCAACACGTAGAGGTGATGGAGTGAGCAACACACAGAGGTGGTGGAGTGAGCAACACATTGAAGGTGGTGGAGTGAGCAACACACAGAGGTGGTGGAGTGAGCAACACACAGAGGTGTTGGAGTGAGCAACACATAGTGGTGATGGAGTGAGCAACACACAGAGGTGGTGGAGTGAGCAACACATAGAGGTGATGGAGTGAGCAACACATAGAGGTGGTGGAGTGAGCAACACATTGAAGGTGGTGGAGTGAGCAACACACAGAGGTGATGGAGTGAGCAACACATAGAGGTGGTGGAGTGAGCAACACACAGAGGTGGTGGAGTGAGCAACACACAGAGGTGATGGAGTGAGCAAAACATAGAGGTGGTGGAGTGAGCAACACACAGGTGGTGGAGTGAGCAACACATAGAGGTGGTGGAGTGAGCAACACACAGAGGTGATGGAGTGAGCAACACATAGAGGTGATGGAGTGAGCAACACACAGAGGTGTTGGAGTGAGCAACACATAGAGGTGGTGGAATGAGCAACACACAGAGGTGGTGGAGTGAGCAACACATAGAGGTGATGGAGTGAGCAATACATAGAGGTGGTGGAGTGAGCAACACATTGAAGGTGGTGGAGTGAGCAACACATTGAAGGTGGTGGAGTGAGCAACACACAGAGGTGACGGAGTGAGCAACACATAGAGGTGGTGGAGTGAGCAACACACAGAGGTGGTGGAGTGAGCAACACACAGAGGTGATGGAGTTAGCAACACATAGAGGTGGTGGAGTGAGCAACACATAGAGGTGGTGGAGTGAGCAACACACAGAGGTGATGGAGTTAGCAACACATAGAGGTGGTGGAGTGAGCAACACACAGAGGTGATGGAGTGAGCAACACATAGAGGTGATGGAGTGAGCAACACATAGAGGTGATGGAGTGAGCAACACATAGAGGTGGTGGAGTGAGCAACACACAGAGGTGATGGAGTGAGCAACACATAGAGGTGGTGGAGTGAGCAACACATAGAGGTGGTGGAGTGAGCAACACACAGAGGTGATGGAGTTAGCAACACATAGAGGTGGTGGAGTGAGCAACACACAGAGGTGATGGAGTGAGCAACACATAGAGGTGATGGAGTGAGCAACACATAGAGGTGGTGGAGTGAGCAACACACAGAGGTGATGGAGTGAGCAACACATAGAGGTGATGGAGTGAGCAACACACAGAGGTGGTGGAGTGAGCAACACACAGAGGTGATGGAGTGAGCAACACACAGAGGTGATGGAGTGAGCAACACACAGAGGTGATGGAGTGAGCAACACATAGAGGTGATGGAGTGAGCAACACATGGAGGTGATGGAGTGAGCAACACATGGAGTTGATGGAGTGAGCAACACATAGAGGTGGTGGAGTGAGCAACACACAGAGGTGATGGAGTGAGCAACACATAGAGGTGGTGGAGTGAGCAACACATAGAGGTGGTGGAGTGAGTAACACACAGAGGTGATGGAGTGAGCAACACAGAGGTGGTGGAGTGAGCAACACACAGAGGTGATGGAGTGAGCAACACATAGAGGTGATGGAGTGAGCAACACATAGAGGTGGTGGAGTGAGCAACATACAGAGGTGGTGGAATGAGCAACACACAGAGGTGATGGAGTGAGCAACACATAGAGGTGATGGAGTGAGCAACACACAGAGGTGGTGGAGTGAGCAACACATTGAAGGTGGTGGAGTGAGCAACACACAGAGGTGATGGAGTGAGCAACACAGAGGTGTTGGAGTGAGCAACACATAGAGGTGGTGGAGTGAGCAACACACAGAGGTGATGGAGTGAGCAACACACGGAGGTGGTGGAGTGAGCAACACATAGAGGTGGTGGAGTGAGCAACACAGGTGATGGAGTGAGCAACACACAGAGGTGATGGAGTGAGCAACACATAGAGGTGATGGAGTGAGCAACACACAGAGGTGATGGAGTGAGCAACACACAGAGGTGATGGAGTGAGCAACACACAGAGGTGATGGAGTGAGCAACACATAGAGGTGATGGAGTGAGCAACACACAGAGGTGATGGAGTGAGCAACACATAGAGGTGATGGAGTGAGCAACACATGGAGGTGATGGAGTGAGCAACACATAGAGGTGATGGAGTGAGCAACACATAGAGGTGATGGAGTGAGCAACACATGGAGGTGATGGAGTGAGCAACACACAGAGGTGATGGAGTGAGCAACACACAGAGGTGGTGGAGTGAGCAACACACAGAGGTGATGGAGTGAGCAACACACAGAGGTGATGGAGTGAGCAACACATAGAGGTGATGGAGTGAGCAACACATGGAGGTGATGGAGTGAGCAACACACAGAGGTGATGGAGTGAGCAACACATGGAGGTGATGGAGTGAGCAACACACAGAGGTGATGGAGTGAGCAACACACAGAGGTGGTAGAGTGAACTCTAAGTGATTCACGGAATCATGGAAACATAGACTCATTTAGTTTGGAAGGGACCTTCAAGATCATCCAGTCCCAACCCTCCTGCTGTGGGTAGGGACACCTCCCATCAGCCCAGGCTGCTCACAACCACATCCAACCTGACCTTGGTTATGAGCATGTCACTCTGGTGAGAGCCCTGCTGTGGCTGTGCAGGGGGCAGAAGGAGCAGGGGAAGGCTGCCCCAGGTCTCTTCAGAGCAAGCATGGGCACTGCTGGCCCCTTCCCCTCAGCACAGGGGAATGGAAACAAGGAGAAGTCTTTCTGGTCACGCAGAGAATCTTGCAGGAAGCTCATCAGGGAAGTGAGAGGCAACTGAAGGGAGGCTGCAGCAGGGCCAGCAGGAGGATGCAGAAGCCCAGAGGGTATGAGAGAGCCAGCTTTGGGCTTTGGGCAATGGGGAAGTCATGAGTCAGGTACCTGGAAGCCACATTTCCTGACATTGCAGCCTGAAAACCCCCTCCCGGGGGCTTCCTGCTGCTCAGCTGCTCAGGCTGACGCAGCCACCCCCAGCCCTTCCCCACACTGTGCTGGGGGTGGATGGAGGATGTCCTTGGCCAAGAATTCCTCAGCCAGCTCTCAGTTCTCCTTCAAGCTGCTGTGCAGCTACAGAGGCACAATCGTGGGTGGGAAAGAATCTGCCAGGTGCATCCTGCAGGGCGAGTGCCAGAGCCAGCCCTGCTCACAGGCAGCACTGAAGCACCTCGGGGGGAGGAGTTCAGCAGGACTAGGACTCACCTCAGCAGAGAGGTGACTGCACCTGGGGCTTGGCCAGGGGGAGATCTGTAGGAGATTGCTGTGTTGTGGTCACTGAAGTTGGACCAGAGCCCTCCAAGGATCCTTCCCAACCTTGGTCATTCAGTGGTGCTGTGATTCACTGGACCAGATTCACTGGCCAGGCAGGATGTGGCAGCCTGATCTAGTGGGAGGTGTCCCTGCCCATGGCAGGGGAGTTGGAACTAGATGATCCTTGAGGTCCTTTCCAACCCTAACAGTTCTGTGATTCTGTGATCTGCCCAGTGCTGTGTTTGCAGGACAGGGAGTGTGTTGTTGTGACAGTGTCTCCTCCTCATCATCACCATCATCACTATCCTAATCCCATCGATTTAACCAGGATTTCAGTCTGTGTTCAAACAGCTCAGCTGTTTCCCAGACCAGCCTCCAACCCCTCCAGGTGCTCCATTTCTCTTTCATTTGGAAGCTTGTTCCTGAAATGTGTCTCAGCTCTGACAGGACTATGAGCAGGTCACACCCACAACCCCTCCTCCTCTCAACTCAAAAGCCTCCACCTAGACTCTCTTCAGGGGGTCCAACAGCTTCTTCAGCAGCTCTTGCCTGCTCTTCTTGAGGCAGGACTCCTCTCTCCTCCTCCTCCTCTGCGTTTTTGGTCCCTTTGCCTCCCCTCTCCCCCCCTGCAGCAGTGAGGAGCTGCCATGGAGAGCAGCAGAAGCTCAGCAGCTCTCCCTCAGCAGCAGAGCCATGGATGGGCCCAGCAGGCTCCCTGCTAACCACTGCCCCAGCAGCCTCCTCCTCAGCAGCACTGTCAGCAGCATCACAACATTGCCTGGCAGATGCCAGGGATGGCCCCAGCTGTCCCCATGGGGGCATAGTGAAATGTGCAACAGCTGCAGGCAGGTCAGCCAGAGGCTGCTTGGAGGCTCTGGGAGCTACACATGGCAGTGCCAAACAAGATCAGTGTCAGCTGCCATTCCAGCTGGTTCCTTGGGGACCCAGAACAGTTGCTTTGGTCCCTGCACTGGGAGCCCAGACCTGCCCCTCACACAGTGCTGGGCTCCCTGCTCCATCAGTCCCACCACACTGAGCAACCTCCAGCCAGCCAGGGGGAGAAATGGAGGCTGGAGATGTTCTCCCTCCCTTCATCCCTTCCTAGCAATGCACCTTCTCTTCTTTCCCAAAATACTCAGGTGGGGAGGGTGGAGGAGGTTGTGCTGTCATAGAACCATGGAATGGGTTGGGTCGGAAGAGACCTTAAAGCTCATCCAGTCCCAACCCCCTGCCATGGCCAGGGACACCTCCCACCAGCCCAGCTTGCTCAAGGCCTCATCCAGCCTGGCCTTCAGCACCTCCAGGGAGGAGATGTCCATAATTTCTCTGGGCAGCCTGTTCCAGTGTCTCACCATCTTCATAGCAAAGAACTTCTTCCTGATGTCCAACCCAAATCTGCCCTGCTCCAGTTTCAAACCATTGCCTCATCCTATCCCCACAGACCCTTCTGAACAGTCCCTCCCCAGCTCTCCTGGAGCCCCTTCGGGCTGCTCTAAGCTCTCCCTGGAGCCTTCTCTTCTCCAGGCTGAACAGACCTCCTTCAGCCTTTCTTCACAGAAGGACTCCAGCCCTCTGATCATCTTTGTGGTCCTCTTCTGGACCCTCTCCAATAGCTCCATATCCTTCTTGTGCTGGGAGCTTCAGAGCTTGATGCAGGTGAGCTCTCTAGAGAGCAAACCTCTTTTGACGCAGTCCAGGGCACAGTTGGCTGCCAGCTCATGCCAAGCACCTCATCAACCAGCACCACCAAATCCTTCCCTGCAGGGCTGTGCTCAATCCACTCCTCACCCAGCCTCTATTTGTGCTTGGGATTTGCCTGACCCAGCTGCAGGACCTTGCAGGTGGCCTTGTTTCACTTCATGAGCTGTCCAGGCAGAGGAGGAAGTGGTGAGAGGAAGGAGGTAGTTCAGGGTCCTTGAGGTCCCTTCCAACCCTGACAGTTCTGTGGCTCTATGATTCTATGAAAAGTAGATTTAGGTTGGATGTTAAGAACAGCTTCTCTACCACAAGGGTAGTGGAACACTGCAACAGGTTGCCCAGGCAGGTAGTTGAGGCCCCATCCCTGGAGATGTTCAACAGAGCTCTGGGCAACCTGAGGTAGGTGTCCCTGCTGACTGCAGAGGGGCTTGGATTGGTGGCCTGTGGGGGTCCCTTCCAACCCAGACCATTCTGTGATTCTGGAGTGGTCTTTCTCCTCTGAAACAGGGGCAACAAGTGAAGAGGAGTACCAGGGAGAGAGCCAAGGGCACCATGCACAGCTCCTTTTACCAGGCTGCAGCCAAGTATCAGACAGGTGTTTGATGGCCCTTGGGCAGCAGCATCAAGAGCAAGCTGAGTGGGTTTGGCCAGAGCTGCCACAAGCGCAGCTGGAGGAGGGGAAAGGCTTGGGCTGAACAATTCCACCAGAGGGAAGGAAGCACAGGAAAGAGCAAATGGGCTTGGAGCAGCTTTTCCTGGTCAGCCTCATTTGCTGCAGCCACATCAGAAATGCTGGGAGCTGGGAAGCTTCAAAAAGGAAAGGCTGTGCCAAGGCTTTTGTTTCCCTGCAGTGTTTGAACTTCTGCTCCAGCACTACAGAAGGTTCCTGGGTTTGGGCTAAATAAAAATATTTTTAGCATGGAAAAAGAACTTTTCATAGGAACTGTGATGTAAACAGGAACCTGGAAACACAGAAACTAGAAGGGAAAAGGCCAGAATCTGTTCTCTGAAGTGCTGGCACCATATTAAGGAGGAATTTATGATCTGGGGAAGCTCCTTGTGATTTTCAGTTGTATTGTGGTTGGCACAAGGGCTGCCAGCATCCTGCACAGCTCCATGCTCCAGCCTGGAAGCTCAGCCTTCAAAACAGAAAGAGTTTTGCTCAGTTTTGTTTTTTTCATCTTCACAGCAAATATTTTGTATTTCTAAGAGCATCGCTTTGAGGGCTGTGTCCCTCCAGCATGCTCACAGTGGGTGCTGGTGGTCTCTAGATATGGTGATTCTGCAACTCTGGACTCCTCTCTCTCTTTAGCAGAATTCCCTCATGCCCCCAGGGAGACAAAGTCATCCCTGGGAGCCTACACTTCAGGCTGCTGGAGTTGGGTTTGTTCATCCTGGAGAAGAGAAGGTTCCAGGGAGACCTCAGAGCAGCCTTCCAGTACCTGAAAGAGGCCACAAGAAAGCTGGGGAGGAACTTGTGACAAGGGCTGGGAGTGCCAGGACGAGGGAGAATGGTTTTGAGCTGGCAGAGGGGAGATTGAGACTGGAGATGAGGAAGGAATTCTTTGCAGTGAGGCTGGGGAGACCCTGGAACAGATTGCCCAGGGAGGCTGTGGCTGTCCCCTCCCTGGAGGTGTTCAGGGCCAGGCTGGATGAGGCCTTGAGCACCCTGGGCTGGTGGGAGGTGTCCCTGCCCATGGCAGGGGGTTGGAAATGGATGATTTTGAAGGTCCCTTCCCACCCAACCCATTCTGTGATTCTGTGGCACAGGTTAGGGATCAGTGTTGGAGTTCACCTGAATGAAGACACAGATCTGAGTTTAGTTCTGAGCTCTGATTAGCCATGGGTTGCTTTTTTAGGTGAAGATATGCAATTAGGTTTTTGCTTGTGTCTGTAGGTTGGATAAGGTTTAGGGTTAAATCTCTGGTGGTGATGAACCTCCAAGAGATGGGTTTTAAGTTCCAAGAGATGATTGCTTCTTGGGGTGTAATGAGTTTTGGAATAATGTGAAGGATTAGGCTGGGATTAAGTTCAGCTGTGATGAACCATTGCCTTGTTGGAGATTGTGGCTAAATATGATCTGGGGAAGATTTAGGAGTTCAGTTTGAATCTAATTGTAATCAGTGCTGCTCTGATTACTGATCTGGGGAGACAGAGACTTTGCAGCAGTGTCTCACACTCTCTGCAGCTGCATTTCCAGCTGCTGCCCTCTTGCAGTGCTTATCATGGGGGTGGGACAGCCCAGCCCCTCTGCCAGCTCCTGCTGCTCACTCTGTGCTGCAGGATCACACAGATCAGAGAATCACAGAATCCTACAATGGCTCAGGTTGGAAGGGGCCTCAGAGGTCATCTACTACAACCCCCCCTGCCATGGGCAGGGACACCTCTCAACTGGACTTGCTTGCTCAAGGCCTCATCCAGCCTGGCCTTGAACACCTCCAGGCAGGAGGCAGCCACAGCCTCCCTGGGCAACCTGTGCCAGAGTCTCACCTCCCTCCTACTGAAGAGCTTCTCCCTCAGCTCCACTCTAACCCTGCTCTCCCTCAGCTTCAAACCATTCCCCCTTGGCCTGTCTCAGACACCCTCAGGAAAAGTCTCTCTGCAGCCTTCCTGCAGGATCCCTTCAGGTCCTGGCAGGCAGCTCTGAGGTCCCCCTGGAGCCTTCTCCTCTCCAGGCTGCACACCTCCAGCTCCCTCAGCCTGTGCTCACAGCAGAGCTCTCCAGCCCTTGGAGCATCTTTGTGGCCTTCTCTGGAGTCACTCCACAGCTCTGTGTCCTTCTGCTGCTGGGGACACCAGAAATGGAGGCAGGACTGGAGGTGAGGTCTCATGAGATGAAAATAAAGGAGAAGAAATCCACACGGTCATGCAGATGGATGCTGCTCTCCTACCCTTTTGACAGCAACATCCCCAGCTGGGGTGCTCCTTGCCCATGCAACACCAAACCCAGTGGTGGGAGATAAGCCCAAATAAGAGGGACCAGATGATCCCCTTGGTCTCCAGTCCAACACCTCACCTAGTGTGTAGGATACTGGGAGGAAGCCTCCTGCCTACCACATTATCCATGGAAAACACTATTCAGAGGGTTCCAAAGCAGATGACATCCTCCTACCAGGTGTGGACCTTGTTATGGAAATCAAATGAGATCCTCAAGCCAGCTAAGGTACTTTACATGTACCTAAAATTCATGGCTTAAAGCCAGGAGCTGCTAAGCACCTCCCCTATGGATACAGGCTGGGAGAGTTGGGGCTGTTCAGCCTGCAGAAGAGAAGGCTCCAGGGAGACCTCAGAGCAGCCTTCCAGTACCTGAAGGAGCTCCAGGAGAGCTAGGGAGGGACAAGGGCTTGGAGTGCCAGGATGAGGGACAATGGCTTTGAGCTGGGAGAGGGGAGATTGAGAGTGGAGATGAGAAAGAAATTGTTGAGAGTGAGGGGGGGGAGACACTGGCACAGGTTGCCCAGGGAGGCTGTGGATTCCCCTCCCTGGAGGTGTTGAAGGCCAGGCTGGATGAGACCTTGAGCAACCTGGGCTGATGGGAGGTGTCCCTGCCCATGGCAGGGGATTGGAGCTGGATGAGCTTGAAGGTCCTTTTCGACTCAAACCACTGCAGGATTCTATTTAAGGTTACAAACAGAGGTTTTTCGGTTGCTCTGCATATTTGTTGAGGCTCACCAAGGATTAATGAAGTGTGAGTTTGTTTACAGCACAGTGACACTTTCCCAGGCTTGCAGCCATTCAAAGCAAGTCAGGGGAAAGATCTGATCATTTACATCTATTTTCCATTCTATGCTTAAGACTCTCTGAATAAAACTTGGAGCACCTCTTCTATGAGGACAGGCTGGGGGTGTTCAGCCTGGAGAAGAGAAGGCTCCAGGGAGACCTTAGAGCAACCTTCCAGTACCTGAAGGGGCTACAAGAAGGCTGCAGAGGGAATGTCTGCAAAGGCCTGCAGGGACAGAACAAGGAGCAATAGTTTGAAACTAGAGCAGAGCAGATTTAGATTGGATGTTAGCAACAAGTTCTGCACCATGAGGGTGCTGGAACACTGCAAGAGGTTGCCCAGGGATGTCCCCTCCATGAAGATATTCAAGGGGAGGCTGGACAGGGCTCTGGGCAACCTGATCTAGTGGAGATGTCCCTGATGAGTGCAGGGGGTTGGACTGGATGAGCTCTGGAGCTCCCTTCCAACCCAAACCATTCTGTGATCCCTGACCCAGAAGCCTTCTGGAGGTGAGCATGTGTAGGGGGAGTGCCCAGAGGCTGGAGCCAGGCTCTGCTGGGTGATGCCCAATGCCAGCACAAGGGGCAGTGGTGGCAGCTGAGGCATAGGAAGTTCCATGGAATCATGAGGAATTTTTTTTTTTTCCCTGTGAGGGTGACAGAGCCCTGGAGCAGGCTGCCCAGGGGGGTTGTGGAGTCTCCCTCTCTGGAGATATTCCACCACCCCCCCGGATGTGTTCCTGTGTGACCTGCTCTGGCAGGGGGGTTGGACTGGATGAGCTTTCCAGGTCCTTTCCAGCCCCTCACATTCTGTGATTGTGTGATTCTATTATTCTGTGACTCTATAGTCATTTAGAACTAACTCTCTTCCACATGAAACCTGCCAAAACCCCCAGCAAGCCCTCTTGATGTTGAGTCAGAGCTGGTTTGATTGTGCTGCAGTGGAAGCACAGAAGAGCAGACTCAGCAGGCTGCTTATTGCCAGGGATGTTATTTTTTTGTACTTTACAGGATGCCTTTTCTGTCAGAATTTGTAAAATATTAATCAAACAAACAGCAAACAGCACAGAAACTACAAGCTGAAATGAAGGGGAGTTCACAGCATCACTAAACCCATAATGGCACATTCCCCATCCCTTTTCTGTCAGCTCTGCCACCTAAATGCTTCATTTACAGGAGCTTTGCTTTTGTTTTGCTGTTTCTTGACACTTTATTGTCTCAGTTGCACTGAAATGAGAACAAAGGAGAGAAGCTCTCTGTGAAAAACAATGTGAAGGAGCAATTAGCCAGCAGAAATCAAAACACACCTCGCTGCCACTGATGTGGGTGACAATTCCCAGGCACCAGAAGGGAGAGCAGCACCTCAGCAGGCAGTCTTGAAACCACTGGAGTTCAGGTTCTGCCTCTCACCCTCTCTCCACAGCCTCCAGTCCTTAGCCTGAGGGAAGCAAGAGGTGGGAGGTTGTCTCTGTTAGTGCCTCGTCGCTGTCTCCCCTCCCTGTATCTCCCAGCACAGAATCTGCACCCCAGCACCACATCAGCTCTTCCAAGAAAGGTTGCCCTTGCTCAGAGAATCCTAGAGTCATAGAACCACAGAATCATAGAACCATGGAATCATAGAACCATGGAATCATAGAACCACAGAATCATAGAACCATGGAATCACAGAACCATGGAATCATAGAACCACAGAATCATAGAACCATGGAATCACAGAACCATGGAATCACAGCATCATAGAATCAGACTCATAGAATCACAGATTCACAGAATCATAGAATCATAGAATCACAGAATTACAGAATCATAAATCATAGAATCAGAATCACAGAATCATAGAATCACAGAACCACAGAACCACAGAATCAGAGAATCAGAGAAACAGAATCATAGAATCACAGAATCATAGAATCATAGAATCAAAATCTTAGAATCATAGAATCATAAAATCATAGAATCAGAGAATCATAGAATCAGAATCATAGAATCATAGAATAATAGAATCAGAATCATAGAATCATAGATTCACGGAATCACAGAATCATAGAATCATAAAATCAGAGAATCAGAGAATCAGAATCAGAGAATCATAGAACCACAGAGCCACAGAATCACAGAATCATAGAATCACAGAATCATAGAATGGGTTGGAAGAGACCTCCAGATGTCTTCTAACCCAACCTCCCTGCAGCCAGCAGGGACATCCTCCACAAGATCAGGTTGCCCAGAGCCTCGTTGAGCCTGGACTTGAATATCTCCAGGGATGGGACCTCAGCCACCTCCCTGGGTCACCTGTTGCAGTGTTCCAGCAGCCTCATGGAACAGGTTGCCCAGGGAGATAGTTGGTGACCACTTAGCACAGTACAAGACTTGGAGGGGGGGCTAACGAGTCACGCTGGGAGGACTCCATACCCCCCAGGACAGCATGTCCAAGAGCCATGCAGGCCAGGCCAGCAAGAATCCATCATGGTCTCTGTGAGCAGCTGAGGGCATGATGTTGTGTTCTGGGGACTCATCCAGGTCTCTTCTGCAGTCTCCTTCCATGGCACCTTCACAGTGCAGCTCCTGTGGAATGTGCCCAGCCAAAATGCAAGGTGAGACAGTCTGGAGTGCATGTGGGGCTTGGCTGCCTGCTGTGAGACACCAACCACTTGAGCTGCACTGCCCAAATCACAAGCCTTGTGGTGTCCCCAGATCACTGCTGCTTGCCCCAGGTGCTGCTGCTCATTTCTCACCTGGGCACTGGCCCATGAAGGCAAAACAGACAAGCCAAGAGGCTCATCTCCCCAGCGTGTACCAGGGGCACCTGAAGACCTGAGCAGCATGGAGATGTTTCCTATCACTTCTGGAGCACTGATGACAGCATTGATGCAGCAGGAAGGTTACCAAGCTGGGAGAAGCCTGATAGTAAGAATGGAAGAAGGGAGATAGAAACATAGAATTCATCCAGTCCAAAGAGCAACCCAACCCCACCATGGCCACCAAACCATGGCCCCAAGTGCCATGGCCACACCTTTCTTCAACACTTCCAGGGGTGGGGACTCCACCACCTTCCTGGGCATCCTGTGCCAGTCCCTGACCACTCTTGCAGCAAAGAAATTTTTCCTCATTTTTCCAACCTAACCCTCCCCTGGCACAATTTCAGGCCTGAAATTTTGTCATCTGATACTAGAGAGAAGAGACCAACTTCCACCTGTCTCCTACCTACTCTCAGGGAGCTGCAGAGAGCAATGAGGTCTCCCTCAGCCTACTCTTCTCCAGACTGAACACCCCCAGCTCCTTCAGCTGCTCCTCCCCAGCCCTGTTCTCCAGACCCTTCCCCAGCTTGGTTGCCCTTCTCTGGCCCTGCTCCAGCCTCTCAATATCCTTCTTGGAGTGAGGGACCCAAAACTGAACCCAGGACTCAAGCTGTGGCCTCACCAGTGCTGGGTACAGGAGGACCATCCCTGCCCTGCTCCTGCTGCCCACACCACTGCTGGTCCAGGCCAGGCTGCTGGTGACCCTCTTGGCCACCTGGGCACAGCCAAGCTCAGGTTCAGCTGCTGTCACCCAGCACCCCCAGATCCTTTTCTACTGCTCAACTTCCAACCACTGCCCTGAGCCTGGAGTGTTCATGGGGTTGTTGTGATCCAAGCACGCAGCACTTGGCTCTGTTGAACCTCATGCACCAGAACTCAGCCCATGGATCCAGCCTGGCCAGGGCCTTCTGCAGAGCCTTCTTCTGGGTGGACCTCTAGATGGATAAAGAACTGCCTTGAGTGGCTGTCAATGGCTCCATGTCCCAGTGGAAGCCAGGGACAAGTGGAGTCCCTCAGGGATCAGTGCTGGGACCAGGCTTGGTCAATATCTTTGTTGGTGCCATGCACAGTGGCATTGAGGCTCCCTCAGCAGGTTTGCTGATGGCACCAAGCTGTGTGGTGCAGCAGACAGGCTGGAGGGAAGGGATCCATCCAGAGGGACCTGGACAGGCTGCAGAGCTGGGCACAAGACAACCTCAGAAGCTTCAATAAGACCAAGGGCAAGGTCCTGCAGCTGGGGCAGGGCAATCCCAAGCACAAATGCAGGCTGGGCAGGGACTGGCTGGAGAGCAGCCCTGAGGAGAGGGACTTGGGGGTGCTGGGGGAGAAGCTCAACAGGAGCCAGCAGTGAGCACTTGCAGCCCAGAGAGCCAAGCAGAGCCTGGGCTGCAGCAGGAGAAGTGTGGCCAGCAGGGCAGGGAGGGGATTCTCCCCCTCTGCTCCACTCTGCTCAGACCACTCCTGGAGCTCTGGGTCCAGTTCTGGAGCCTCTGTTCCAAGAGGGATCTGGAGGTGCTGGAAGGTGTCCAGAGAAGGGCCACAAGGATGAGCAGAGGGCTGGAGCTGCTCTGCTATGAGGACAGACTGAAAGAGTTGGGGTTGTGCAGTCTGGAGAGGAGAAGGCTCTGAGGTGACCTTCTTGTGGCCTTCCAGTATCTGAAGGGAGCTACAAGAAAGCTGGGGAGGGACTTTTGAGGGTGTCAGGGAGTGATAGGACTGGGGGGAATGGAATAAAGCTGGAAGTGGGGAGATTCGGGCTGGACGTGAGGAAGAAGTTGTTGCCCATGAGAGTGGTGAGAGCCTGGAATGGGTTGTGCAGGGAGGTGGTTGAGGCTCCATCCCTGGAGGTGTTTGCAGCCAGGCTGGATGAGGCTCTGGCCAGCCTGCTGTAGTGTGAGGTGTCCCTGGGCATGGCAGGGGGGTTGGAACTGGATGATCCTTGTGGTCCCTTCCAACCCTGACTGATTCTATGATTCTATGATTCTACCCTCACACAGATTGACACTGCCACACAATTTGTTGTCTCTGCAAACATCTGCAAAGAGGGTGTGGCCCCCAGGACAGGACAACCTCAGTGTGGTGAAGATTTTTGATTTCAGGATGCCTCTAAATGACTTATCCAGAAAGAGAGTGACCCAGAACAGGATCACTGTTCTGGAGATGTTTCCTTCTCTTGTTCATTAAACCTGAGCATGGGACATTATGAGGCAAGATACCACCTTGGAGAGATCTGGGGGTGCTGGAAGGTGTCCAGAGAAGGGCCATGAGGATGAGCAGAGGGCTGGAGCTGCTCTGCTATGAGGACAGACTGAGAGAGTTGGGGTTGTGCAGTCTGGAGAGGAGAAGGCTCTGAGGAGACCTTCTTGTGGCCTTCCAGTATCTGAAGGGGGCTACAAGAAAGCTGGGGAGAGACTTTTGAGGGTGTCAGGGAGTGACAGGACTGGGGGGAATGGAGCAAAACTAGAAATGAGGAGATTCAGATTGGATGTTAGGAAGAAATTCTTCCCCAGGAGGGTGGTGAGAGACTGGCACAGGTTGCCCAGGGAGGTGGTGGAAGCCTCATCCCTGGAGGTTTTTGCAGCCAGGCTGGATATGGCTGTGAGCAACCTGCTGTGGTGTGAGGTGTCCCTGCCCATGGCAGGGGGGTTGGAACTGAGGTCCTTGAGCTCCCTTCCAACCCTGACAATTCTCTGATTCTATGAGAAGCCAGTGGCTGCATTGCTTTGCTCCAAGCCTGTCCTGCACTTTCCCACCACACAGCAGCTCTGCACAAAGGGCAGCACTGCTCTGGGAGCAGGTAATAGGAAGGAGCAGAGGAATCATCTCAGTAACTGCAGGTGGCACCTGAAAACTTGTCCCTTGTGTAAAAGAGCCCCAGACCAGAACAAAGTACCTGAGGCTTCTCCAGCCTCTTAGCCAAGGCCAAGCTGCTCATGCCCTTGGTGCTGGTGCAGACACAGTGGCTGTTCCTGACTCTGCTCTGAAAAGCATCAGACTGGTGGCTCTGGGACTCCAGTGTCACCCCTCTCACCCTGCTTTCCCCCAGACACATCCAACAGGGGTGAGATGCAGCTTGCAAGCAGCACAGAACAAACCCCTGGAGGCCTCAGAGCACTGGCCAGAGATCAGGAGTCTCCTTTGCTCTGCCAGGTCCTGCAAAAGCTCTTCCTGCACTGAAGTTTGGTCAGCTGCTGACAACCCAGCTGGAAGGAGTCAGCTTTAAATGTTGCTGGGAGTTCCCCATGGCCAAGGTGCTGAGGTCACTTCCCCATGCTGGGCACAGCAGCTCCTCCTGGGCCAGCCAATGCTCTCCTAAGGGCTTGCAGGACCCAGACAACAGCACAAGGAGCACTCAATGAGCCATGCACCTCTGTTGTGGGCACCTAACCAAAGTCACTCAAAATCTAGAGCTTTGCTTTGCTGCTGAGCCCTCAGATGGCCAAAAGAGGCCCCAGAAGGTTGCGTTGCTGCCAGGAAACTCAAGGGTGCAAGTTCTGGGCAGGCAAAAGAGGTTCCTTTAATCCTTTAAGCTTCAATGAGCCTGCAGCTGCCTCATGGTTGAAGCAAGAGCAGTCACAGCTCTGCTTCTCAGCTCTGACCCCCTCAGAAAACCAAGGCACAGGTTTAAATGCCCTCTGTGACTCATCCTTCAACCATCCCTGGACCACCTGAACACTGCTGGAGCCTGACTCTGATCCCTGAGGGGTGTAAGATTTTACTTCCTTCCTAATATCTACATTTGGAGCTACAAACACCTTCTTAGAATCACAGAGCTGTCAGGGTTGGAAGGGACCTCAAGGATCATCCAGTTCCAACCCCCCTGCCATGGGCAGGGACACCTCACACCACAGCAGGTTGCTCACAGCCACATCCAGCCTGGCTGCAAAAACCTCCAGGGATGAGGCTTCCACCACCTCCCTGGGCAACCTGTGCCAGTCTCTCACCACCCTCATGGGGAAGAACTTCTTCCTAACATCCAATCTGAATCTCCCCACTTCTAGTTTTGCTCCATCCCCCCCAGTCCTATCCCTCCCTGACATCTTAAAAACTCCCTCCCCAGCTTTCTTGTAGCTCCCTTCAGATACTGGAAGGCCACAAGAAGGTCTCCTTGGAGCCTTCTCCTCTCCAGACTGAACAACCCCAACCCCCTCAGTCTGTCTCCATAGCAGTGCAGCTCCAGCCCTCCCCAGCTTCCTTGTAGCCCGCTTCAGATACTGAAGGCAACATTCCCTGCTCCAGAAGAGCTACTGATTAAAATACCAGGGAGGGAGCAGGAGTGTTCTCTCCCAACATAGCAACATTCTCACCCCAAAACATGTTGCTGAAGTGCTCTTGTGGCCAAGAGAGCCAATGGGATCCTGGGGTGCAGCAAGAAAGGTGTCCAGCAGGGCTAGGGAAGTTCTTCTGCCTCTCTACTCTGCCCTGCTGAGACCACAGCTGCAATCCTGTGTCCAGTTCTGGGCTCCCCAGTTCAGGAGAGACAGAGAGCTGCTGGAGAGAGTCCAAGGGAGAGCCAGGAGGATGCTTAGGGGACTTGAGCATCTCCCTGTGAAGAGAGCCTGAGAGCCCTGGGGCTGTTTAGTGTGGAGAAGAGAAGGCTGAGAGGGATCTGATCAATGTCTCTCAATAGCTGAGGGGTGGGTGTCAAGGGGAGGGGGCCAGGCTCTTTTGGGTGGTGCACAGTGATAAGCCAAGGAACAATGAGTTCAAACTTGAACAGAGAAGATTGCAGCTCAGCATGAGGAGAAACTTCTTTCCAGTGAGGGTGACAGAGCCCTGGAGCAGGCTGCCCAGGGGGGTTGTGGAGTCTCCTTCTCTGGAGACTTTCAAACCCCACCTGGATGCATTCCTGTGCAGACTGCCCTGGGTGACCCTGCTCTGGCAGGGGGGTTGGACCTGATGATCTCTGGAGGTCCCTTCCAACCTCTGATATACTGAGAGACTGTGAGACTGTGATTTCAGTACTCCCCCACAACTGAGATGGGTGGCAAACAGAGGGTCACACCAGGCCCTTGTCCTGACCACAAATCCCTGACCTCAGAGCTCAGGGGGCCTTGCCCACAGTGAAAAAATATTTATTGCTCTTCAGGTTTGGTTGTGCATTTCATGGCTGGATGGAGCAGTGATAACATGGCTCTATTTCTGTCCCAGCAGCACAGCTGGATCCCCCTTCCTTTCCATTCCAAACATCCACCCAGGAGAACAGCTGCCACCTGGCACTCAAAACAGCATGGCTGCAAACAGCAGCAGGAGGGGGAGCTCCTTAGGCTCATGAGGGTCTCTGGTAAACAGAGGCAGCCACAAAAAAACCAGAAGCTTAATGAGAAGGTGAAGGAGCAAGATGGGTGAAGGTTGGGCACTTGTGAAGGGTGGAAGTGATCCTGGCCTGGGACAGGCAGAGTAGGAGCACTTGAAATGCTTTAACTGCAGCTGGGAGCCAGCCTGCTGCTAGACAGCTGCAACCTGGCTGCCAGTATTGAGACTTGGTGAGATGAATCCCATGAAGGAGTGGAGCTGTAGAATCACAGAATTGTTTAGATTGGAAAAGAATTCCAAGAACATCCAGTCCAACCCTCAACCCAACCCCACCATGGCCACTAAACCATGGCCCCAAGTGCCATGGCCACACATTTCTGGATCACCTCCAGCCATGGGGACCCCACCACCTCCCTGGGCAGCTTCTGCCAATCCCTGACCACTCTTGCAGCAAATAAATTTTGCCTCATCTCCAACCTAACTCTTCCCTGGCACAATTTCAGGCCATCTTCTCTCCTCTCACCTGAGAGAGAAGAGCCCAACCCCCAGCTCACTGCAGCCTCCTCTCAGGGAGCTGTAGAGAGCAATGAGGTCTCTCCTCAGCCTCTTCTTCTCCAGGCTGAACACCCCCAGCTCCCTCAGCTGCTCCTCCCCAGCCCTGTTCTCCAGACCCTTCCCCAGCTCTGTTGCCCTTCTCTGGACCTGCTCCAGCCTCTCAATGTCCTTCTTGGAGTGAGGAGCCCCAAACTGAACCCAGCACTGCAGGTGTGGCCTCACCAGTGCCCAGCAGAGGAGCACAATCCCTGCCCTGCTCCTGGCCACTGCTGCTCCAGGCCAGGCTGCTGGTGACCTTCTTGGCCACCTGGGCACACCCAGGCTCATGTTCAGCTGCAGTTACCCAGCACCCCCTAGGTCTTTTTCTGCTGGGCAGCTTCCAACCACTCTGCCCAAGCCTGGAGTGTTCATGGGGTTGCTGTGACCCAGGTGCAGCACCCAGCACTTGGCCTTATTGACCCTCATACAATTGACCTTGGCCTATTGATCCAGCCTGGCCAGGTCCCTCTGTACACCCTTCCCACCCTCAAGCAGATCCACACTGCCACCCAAATTCGTGTCATCTGCAAACTTGCTGAGAATGCCCTCAGTTCCCTTGTCCAGATCATTGATAAAAGTTTTAAAGAGAACTGATCCAAAGTTAAAGATTGGGTGTGAGGAACAAGTTCTGCACCGTGAGGGGGGTGGAACACTGCAACAGGTTGCCCAGGGAGGTGGCTGAGGCTCCATCCCTGGAGATATTCAAGGTGAGGCTCAACAGGGTTCTGGGCAACCTGATCTCATGGAGGTTTCCCTGCTGCCTGAAGAGGATGTTGGCCTGGATGAGCTTTGGAGCTCCCTTCCAACCCAGCCCATTCTGTGATGTTATTTGTTCTCCTCCATGAGTTCCCTGCACAGATTTTCTCTCATGTATTGATCACATTCCTGCCTCTGTTTTCTGCATCTCTAATTTCATCTCTCTCTCAAGATGTTTGTTTAATATCTGGGGCAGCACCATGCCCCCAGCCTCAGAAAGAAGCCTCCTTTGGAAATGTCTGGCAAAGAGCTTGGAGAATCCCTGCCCTGGGTGGCAGCCTTGCTGCCCTAGGGCCACCCAGCATCACAGATGGGAATCTGGGGGCCAGCTCCTGCCTTTCCCTCACCATAAACATTTGGGAGAGGGCAACTCAGAGCAAATATTGTCTTTAACTTTCCACTGGTCAATATTTACTTACTCTGTCAATACAACCTGCTGTTCACTTCAGCAGGAGCCCACACTTGTTTGAACACCACAGGTTCTCCTCCCCAACAGGCAGGAGCAGGAGGCAGAGTAGTCAGTCCAGGGACACCTGCACTGCCCTCACCACCCAGAGATGGACATTGGCAGAGGAAAGGCTCCAACATCACACTGAACTTCAGCTTTGCTCACTCCAGGACCTTCCACCTTTTCTCACTGGTCAAAAGCCAAACTGTGCCATGAGGAAGGCTCTTCTAGGCCCCTCCCAGCCTTTGCTAGCTGCTGCAGACCCAGCTGACAAATAGAAAGGTGTCCTTTGGTAGCCACGTGCAGAGAATCACCTTCCCAAGGGTTGCTTGATGACCACACTTCAGGGGCTGCTGTCTTCTTTGGCTTGTGTTGCCCATGGTAGCAGTCTGGTGCCAGCTTCAGCTGCCAGTGTGCTCTTGATGTGTAGCTGCTGTCACAGAAAGCAGGCTGGAAGCAGCTTCTGGAGGTCCCCAACCCCAGGTCCTGCTCACAGCAGTTGTCCATTGCAAGCTCCTCATGATTTCACCTTGTCCCATTCTCAAGACCTGAGCCAGAGTGTCCCTGTCCCTCCCCTTCTGCCATGCTGATCCCAGGAGCCAAGCCAGCCAGGGAGATGTTCCTTCTACAACTACCTGAAGGGAGGTTGTAGCCAGGTGGGGTTTGGTCTCTTCTCCCAGGCAACCAGCAGCAGAACAAGAGGACACAGTCTCAAGCTGTGCCAGGGGAGGTTTAGGCTGGAGGTGAGGAGAAAGTTCTTCACAGAGAGAGTGGTTGGCCATTGGAATGTGCTGCCCAGGGAGGTGGTGGAGTCCCCATCCCTGGAGGTGTTCAAGAGGGGATTGGACGTGGCACTTGGTGCCATGGTTTAGATAGTCATGAGGTTTAGGGTGACAGGTTGGACTCGATGATCTTTGAGGTCTCTTCCAACCTTCTTGATTCTATGATTCTATGATTCTCCTGTGGTCCTGGCTGTCCCCTGGCTGTGCTCCATGACCAGCTCACCCAGGGCCAGAGGCACATCTGTGTCAGAAAAAAGAAAGGCTTTGGCTCCGGGAGGGGACCAGAGCTGCCCTGTGCGGACCACCTCCCACTCCTGCAGTAGAGCATCCTCTGGGTTATAGGAGCAGATCCAGGGGCTTTGACCTTGGAGACCCTCTGGCCCTGGCTGCAGCCAAGTTGCAGAGACCTTAAAGACCAGGAGGGCAGCAAGCCTCTGGCAGGGTCCTCTGGAGGGAGGGACCTGAAGGAGGCCACAAGAAAGCTGAGAGAAACTTTTGACCAGGGCTGGGAGTGACAGGACCAGGGACAATGGCTTTGAGCTGGGAGAGGGGAGATTGAGAGTGGAGATGAGGAAGAAATTGTTGAGAGTGAGGCTGGGGAGACACTGGCACAGGTTGCCCACGGAGGCTGTGAATATTCCCTCCCTGGAAGTGTTCAAGGCCAGGCTGGATGAGGCCTTGAGCACCCTGGGCTGGTGGAGGTGTCCCTGCCCACGGCAGGGGTTGGAACTGGATGAGCTTTAAAGTCCCTTCCAACCCAACCATTCTATGACTCTCTGATCTCCACTGTGCATTTACTATGCTCCTTCCAGCCTGCTTTCTGTGACAGCAGCTACACATCAAGAGCACATTGGCAGCTGAAGCTGGCACCAGACTGCTACCATGGGCAACACAAGCCAAAGAAGACAGCAGCCCCTGAAGTGTGGTCATCAAGCAACCCTGGGAAGGTGATTCTCTGCACGTGGCTACCAAAGGACACCTTTCTATTTGTCAGCTGGGTCTGCAGCAGCTAGCAAAGGCTGGGAGGGGCCTAGAAGAGCCTTCCTCATGGCACAGTTTGGTTTTTAATCAGTGAGAAAAGGTGGAAGGTCCTGGAGTGAGCAAAGCTGAAGTTCAGTGTGATGTTGGAGCCTTTCCTCTGCCAAGGTGGAAGCCCCTTTGATGAGTGCTTCTGCTCTCTCCTGATATTCCCTGCCCAGGGGCAGTGGTGGAGTCCCCATCCCTGGAGGGGTTTCAAAGCCATGGAGATGTGGTGCTGAGGGCCATGGTTTGGTGGTGAGCTGGCAGTGCTGGGGTAATGCTGGGCTGTATCTGATGATCTTAAAGAGCTCTCCAAAGTGCTTCTGTGGTTCTGTCCTGCAGAGGTGATGTTGCAGATGCACAGGTGGGGTAGCTCTTCTGCAGGCACCAAGTGTGTTGTGGGGGGTCATAAAGGGTTTCTCATGCCCCCCAGATGTTAATCCCATAAAGAGGAAGCCTTAAGCCTCCCTCTGTCCCCAGGCTTGTGCAAGGGTTGGGCACAGACATCTCTCGCTCCCAGGGTTCACAGCTTGGCTCTTGCCTCCTGTCACATTTCCACAGGTGCTCTGCTTTGGCTATGCAGTGATGAGCACAGGAGCAGCTGGAGACTCCTGGACACCATGAGGTGCTCCTGAAGTGCTGCATGAGGAAGCTTTCCTGGGTGTACAGTGACTGTCACCCTGCTCAGTGGGCCTGCTGAGGAGCGCTGGCTGTGCCTGGCGGTGGAGGTTTGCTTTGACACTTAGGGATAGCCCATGCTCAGTGTTGGTGGCCATTTCTGCTGCATCTCAGCCATCCCCAGGATCTGCTTCCCTCCCATCAGCATCACAGCAGCACAGCTTCATCAGCCCACAGAGCTGCCAAGCCAGCCAGCCCAGGGCTGTTTGGAAACAGAGAACAAAATTGGTCACATGAAAGATAAACGCAGCTGGGACTGGAATCAAAGTGCTCAAACAGCAAGCAGGAGGGGGAAGGCACAAAGAGAGCTGAAGTCTTGCAGCTGGGACACACATAGGCAGCTGAGGAAAGTGAGAAAGGGATCAGAGCAACCTCCTGAACCTGCCCGCAGTGAAGGGGGGTGACAGCTGCAGAAACGCAGGTGCTGAAATCCAAGGAGCTCCAGTCCAGCCCCAGGCACAGGTGGGGTGAGAGGGGCTCTGGGTGCCTCCCCATGTGCCCCTGGCATTATGTGGCTGCCCAAAAGCACAGCTGCTGCCTGCTGTTGCTTTGGCTGTAGCACTATTGCAAGGTGTCCATGTGCTGGAGGTGATACCATCACTGCTTGCACAGTACCTACAGAATCACAGAACCACTGAGGCTGGAGAAGCCCTCCAAGGACATCCAGTCCAACCCTCAACCCAACACCACCATGGCCACTAAACCATGGCTCCAGGTGCCATGGTTATACATTTCTGGAACACCTGCAGGCATGGGGACTCCACCACCTCCCTGGGCAGCCTGTGCCAATTCCTGACCACTCCTGCAGCAAACAAATTTTGCCTCATCTCCAACCTAACCCTCCCCTGGCACAATTTCAGACCATTTCCTCTCCTTCTCTCACCTGATCCTAGGGAGCAGAGCCCAACCCCAATCCCTCTTTTCCTACCCAGCTGTGCAGAAGAGCAGCCTGGGCTGTGGAGCACTGAAGTGCCTCCACTGGAGACCTAAATTAAAGCTGAGGCCACTTCAGTGCAAATCTTTCTCCTGCTCTGAAGGTTGTGGGGCTGTGTGCCTTCCAGAGGGAGGGCCAGAGGCGTTGCTGGGGATTTCTGTTTATTTTGGAAGTGATCTCCTTTGATCTCCAGCTCAGCAGCGCCAAACCTGTGACCCATGGTGACTTCTTGGAGCCAGCAGCAAAGGAATCGAGCATCCTGCTCTTCCTTGCCCACTGTCTTCAGCTCCCCTCGCACAGGACAAGAGTGGAGCAGACCTTGTCCTGCCGCAGCTCCTCCTGCACTCGGGCGGCAGCTGTCCCCCAGGGCTGCCCTGCGGTCAGCGATGTGCTGATACCTTCCTTTGTTTTGCTTTCCCGGGTGCTGCTCTATTTAACCAACACAATGAGCAAGCCTACCCCGAGCCTGGCTGCTGAGCAGCCTGCTGATGAGCTGCCAAGTACAGCCTCCAAAGCCCCAGAACGTTGTCCCCTGTGGGGCCCGGTGGGGACCTGCGGGGCTGAGCCTCTGCACAGCAGCCAGCAGCCAGCGCTGCCTGCTCCCAGCCCAGCCACTGCAGGATCCTGCCCTGGGGCATGCAGAACCTCACTGCACCAGGCCTGAGGTCTCACTGCAGCAGAACTGGGGTCTCACTGCACTGGACCTGAGGTCTCACTGCACTGGACCTGGGCTCTCACTGTACCAGACCTGGGCTCTCACTGTACCAGACCTGAGGTCTCACTGCATCAGACCTGAGGTCTCACTGCACCAGACCTGGGCTCTCACTGTACCAGAACTGAGGTCTCACTGCACCAGATCTGGGTTCTCACTGCATCAGACCTGAGGTCTCACTGCACCAGGCCTGGGCTCTCGCTGTACCAGGCCTGGGCTCTCACTGCATCCTGTGAGATGAAGGAGCTGGGATTCACAGATTGCATCACTTTGGAAGAGACCCTCAAAGGTCATCTTGCCCAACCTCCCTGCAGGCAGCAGGGACACCTCCAGCTAGATCAGGCTGCACAGGGCCACAGCAAGTCTGATCCTGACTGCCTCCAGGGCTGGGGCTTCAACCACCTCCCTGGGCAACCTGTTCAACTATTTCACCACCCTCACTGTGCAGAACTTCCTCCTGATGTCCAACCTAACTCTGCCCTTCTCCACTTTCAAACCATTGCCCCTTGTCCTATCCCCACAGCCCTTCTGAACAGTCCCTCCCCAGCCTGCCTGTAGGCCCCCTTCAGATATTGAAATGCAGCTCTAAGGTTTCCCTGGAGCCTTCTCTTCTCCAGGCTGAACAGCCCCAACTCTCCCAGCCTGGCCCCATAGCAGGAGTTCTCCAGCCCTCTGATCATCTTCATGGCCTTATCTGGACCTGCTCCAGCTGGTCCATATCTCTCTTGTGTTGGGGGACCCTAGCTGGACACAGCACTGCAGGTGAGGTCTTAGCTGAAGAGAGAAGAGTGGCAGGATCACCTCTCTCAACCTGCTGGCAACTCTTCTGTTGATGCAGCCCAGCTGCCAAGGGCACACTGTTGGCTCCCCAGGTCACCAGCAGGAGCAGGAGCACAGCCATGGTACGTTCAAGCTGGTGGCACACGCCCAAGGGAGCTCCTTGGCTGCCTGCAGGCCGAGGATGTGGCAGAGCTCATGAAGGCAGAGCAAAGAGCAGTTTGCAGGAGAGCAGAGCCATCAGCAGGGCTGCCTGCTAGGAGAGCTGCTGAGCTGTCCCCTCTCTGGACCCTCACACTGCTCCATGTCACCATGGTGCTGGGGAGGGCTCCAGCAGCACCGAGCCAGCAGCCCAGGGACCTCATCTTCAACACGGCCACATCCAGTGTGAGATGTGTGGGCAGCCTCCCAGGGGCAGAGGCTGCTCTTTGTCCCAGGGCTTTGGAAAGCTTTGGGCTTTTTTTTTCCCTGGGCTTTTGGACATCTGTCTCCTGGTGATGGCTCAGGGAATGGTTCCCACTGCAGGCAGAGCTTTGAAGCTGTGGGGCTGCAGGAAGCTGCAGGAAGCAGATGGATTGAACTGACAAATTGAAGCTCACCCAGCTCTCCTTTAATTAACTTTTAATTGGCAAATTGGGGGTGGGGGGGTGGGGGGGGCTGGGGGACTGGTGCATTTTTAGCATAATTAGCTGCTTAAATTAGCTCCTAGCAGAGGTTTAAATTTAGAAGGCTGCTTTTTATACCCAGGGTCTGGTTTTATTCTGTGTCCATGCTGGGATTCCTGCTAAGCCAACTGCTTTGCCTCACTTATGCCAAAGCATGAGGAGATCTGGAAGCTGCTACAGGGAGCTGGAGCAGGAGGATTCAGCTGCACAATCCCACAAGGATTATCATAGAATCATGGAACTGTCAGGGTTGGAAGGGACCTCAAGGCTCAGCCAGTTCCAACCCCCCTGCCATGGGCAGGGACACCTCACACCACAGCAGGTTGCTCACAGCCACATCCAGCCTGGCTGAAAAAACCTCCAGGGATGAGGCTTCCACCACCTCCCTGGGCAACCTCTTCCAGGGTCTCACCACCCTTATGGGGAAGGATTTCTTCCTAACATCTAATCTGAATCTCCCCACTTCTAGTTTTGTTTCATTCCTCCCACTCCTATCACTCCCTGACACCCTAAGAAGTCTCTCCCCATCTTTCTTGTATCTCCCTTCAGATCCTGGAAGGCCACAATGAGGTCTGCTTGGAGCCTTCTCCTCTCCAGACTGCACAACCCCAACTCTCTCAATCTGTCTCCACAGGAGAGCAGCTCCAGCCCTCTGATCCTCCTCATGGCCTTCTCTGGACACCTTCCCTGGCTCTCCTTGCTGTGTAGGGTTTCCACCCACTTTGCACCACTTTGTAGGATCAAAGGAGGACCAGGAAATGAGGGATCCCAGGAAACCATGGGCACATTCCCTGCCCCAGTGAACACCAGAGCTGAGCAGCCTGTCAAGGTGCCAGGCTGCACAAGTGGCACACAAGCCCTGAAGTCACTGCTGCAAGTCTGCAGTGCTGCCAACTCCTCTGTTACCATGAGAAGGGAGACTGAAGTTGGATCTGCCACAGGAGAGATCTCTCCCAGTGCAGCTTTGCCCTGGTACTGTGGTGGAGTCACAGAATCATCACAGAATGACTGAGGCAGGAACAGAGCTCTGAGATGATCCAGTGCAGCCTGTGACCCAGCACCAGCACATGGACCAGACCATGGCACTGAGTGCACACCCAGTCCTCCCTTAAACACCTCCAGGGATGGGGACTCCACCAAGCCAAGGTGTGGAGGGGTTCTAATGCTGAGGAAAGCTCAGCTGATTGTATCCTTCAGTGTTTGCCTGGGGAAAAACAGATTTACAGATTGCAGTCCTTGCCCAGCCCTCATTGTTGGTGCTCTCTTGCTGCTCTCTCTGGTCATCCCGTGCTCCATCCTGTTGCTCCATCCCTCTGTGCTCTCCTTGCTGCCTCTCTGTCATTCTGCTGCTCATCTGCTGCCTACTTGGTCCATCCTTGCTGTCCATCCTCGCGTATCCTTGCTGGTTGCTGCTCTGCGCTATCCTTGTGCTCCTTCTGCTGCTCAATCCTTGCTGCTTCTTGGCCATGTGCTCTTCTCTGCTGTCATCCTTCTGTGCTCATCCCTCTGTGCATCTCTCTGTGATCCTTGTGTCCTCTCAGTGCTCCATCTGTGTCATCCTTGCTGCTCCATCCTCTCTGCTCCCTGGCTCCTTAGCTCTATCGCTCTTGCTGTCATCTTGTGCTCCCTCACATGTGTATCCTCTGCTGTATCCGTCTGGTCCGTTCTGCTGTCCTCTTGTGTCATCTCTGTGTCTCTTGCTTGTCTCTCTTCAGTCCTTATTGTGCTGGATAAAGAAAAATATGGATTTGCTGATCCTGCTCATGAAGTTTGCAAGCAGCCTTGGAAAGAGGACCAAGCCATGGCTGTATGGTCAGGACTTGGTAAATCCTCCTCCTTTCCATGCTTGGTGCTCAGTGTTTAACAGCAGCAGCAGCACATCTCTGCCTCTCCTCCTGACCAGATCACTGTGAAGGTTTTTTTCCCCATCTGTCCATTCAAACTCCTAGAGAGGGACAATCATGAAGGGCTCTTTGGCAAAGGCCTGGGGAAAGCAGAGCTCTCCAGGGCTATCATCACAGTTTTGGGGAGCTCAACTCCTCATGTAAGCTCTACAAGCCTGCTTGTCCCGCTCAGACATGGACACCTCAGTGAAGTTCTGGAAATTGGCAAGTGGGTCCTTGACACCCTGATTAGTGCCTGGAAAGAGAGGGTCATGGAGAGAGGTTCAGGCCCCTTGGGAAGGTTGTCCTTGGATGTGTTCTCTGAGGAACCACGAGCTACTGAGCTCCCAAGAAAAAAAGGCTTAGGTAAATTGGGATGGGCTGGGGCCAAAGGAGGAGTTATGCTGAAGACTTCCCAGCAGCAGGGTGTGCAGAGGGCTTTCAAGTCCCAGAGGGAGACTATCCCAGTTGAAACCAGCAGCAAACAAAACCTGGCAGGAGATGTGAAGAAGTTGACCATACAGCCATGGCTTGGTCCTCTTTCCAAGCCTGCTTACAACCTTCATGAGCAGGATCAGCAGATCCATATTGGTCTATATCCAGCAGAATAAGGACAGCAGAGAGGACAGAACAGCACAGAAGATGGAGCAGCAGAGAAGATGGAGCAGCAGAGAGGATGGAGCAGAAGAGAGGACAGAGCAGCAGAGAGGATGGAGCAGCAGAGAGGATGGAGCAGAAGAGAGGACAGAGCAGCAGAGAGGATGGAGCAGCAGAGAGGATGGAGCAGCAGAGAGGATGGAGCAGCAGAGAGGATGGAGCAGCAGAGAGGATGGAGCAGCAGAGAGGATGGAGCAGCAGAGAGGATGGAGCAGAAGAGAGGATGGAGCAGCAGAGAGGATGGAGCAGCAGAGAGGATGGAGCAGCAGAGAGGACGAGCAGCAGAGAGGATGGAGCAGCAGAGAGGAGGAGCAGCAGAGGGATGGAGCAGCAGAGGATGGAGCAGCAGAGAGGATGGAGCAGCAGAGAGGATGGAGCAGCAGAGAGGATGGAGCAGCAGAGAGGATGGAGCAGCAGAGAGGATGGAGCAGCAGAGGGGATGGAGCAGCAGAGGGGATGGAGCAGCAGAGGGGATGGAGCAGCAGAGAGGATGGAGCAGCAGAGGGAGGAGCAGCAGAGAGGATGGAGCAGCAGAGAGGATGGAGCAGCAGAGGGATGGAGCAGCAGAGAGGATGGAGCAGCAGAGAGGATGGAGCAGCAGAGAGGATGGAGCAGCAGAGAGGATGGAGCAGCAGAGGGGATGGAGCAGCAGAGGGGATGGAGCAGCAGAGGGGATGGAGCAGCAGAGAGGATGGAGCAGCAGAGGGGATGGAGCAGCAGAGGGGATGGAGCAGCAGAGAGGATGGAGCAGCAGAGGGGATGGAGCAGCAGAGAGGATGGAGCAGCAGAGAGGATGGAGCAGCAGAGAGGATGGAGCAGCAGAGAGGATGGAGCAGCAGAGAGGATGGAGCAGCAGAGAGGATGGAGCAGCAGAGAGGAGGAGCAGCAGAGAGGATGGAGCAGCAGAGAGGATGGAGCAGCAGAGAGGATGGAGCAGCAGAGAGGACGGAGCAGCAGGGAGGATGGAGCAGCAGAGAGGATGGAGCAGCAGAGAACTTGGAGCAGCAGAGGGGATGGAGCAGCAGAGAGGATGGAGCAGCAGAGAGGATGGAGCAGCAGAGAGGATGGAGCAGCAGAGAGGATGGAGCAGCAGAGAGGATGGAGCAGCAGAGAGGAGGAGCAGCAGAGAGGAGAGCAGCAGAGAGGATGGAGCAGCAGAGAGGATGGAGCAGCAGAGAGGATGGAGCAGCAGAGAGGATGGAGCAGCAGAGAGGATGGAGCAGCAGAGAGGATGGAGCAGCAGAGAGGATGGAGCAGCAGAGAGGATGGAGCAGCAGAGAGGATGGAGCAGCAGAGAGGATGGAGCAGCAGAGAGGATGGAGCAGCAGAGAGGATGGAGCAGCAGAGAGGATGGAGCAGCAGAGAGGATGGAGCAGCAGAGAGGATGGAGCAGCAGAGAGGATGGAGCAGCAGAGAGGATGGAGCAGCAGAGAGGATGGAGCAGCAGAGAGGATGGAGCAGCAGAGAGGATGGAGCAGCAGAGAGGATGGAGCAGCAGAGAGGATGGAGCAGCAGAGAAGATGGAGCAGCAGAGAGGATGGAGCAGCAGAGAGGATGGAGCAGCAGAGAGGATGGAGCAGCAGAGAGGATGGAGCAGCAGAGAGGATGGAGCAGCAGAGAGGATGAAGCAGCAGAGAGGATGGAGCAGCACAGACAACAGTGAGGGTTGGGCAAGGGCTGCAATCTGGAAATCCTTTTCCCTCCAGATTTTTCTTCCCTTTGCTAAGTTCAGCATAAACAGAACAAGAAATATCTTTTGGAGGAATGACCTCTTCCAAAAGGAACAAGAAAGGCATTGTTGGGTCTCTAGTATTTTAAGAACTGCAGCAAGAATGGAGCTGTGGCTTAGTGGAAATTCAAGTGGAGTAGGAAACAATAGAGCAGATGAAGTCATTCCCAAGCAGAACAGGGAGGAAATGTCAGGGACTGAAGTGGTCTGCACCATGGTTTCTCCTCCTTTTATGAGCAAAACCAGGACCAAGCTCTCAACACCCACACAGTGCCAGAGCAGAGTCATAGAATTGTTTTGGTTCAAAGAGACCTCCAAGGACATCCAGTCCAAGCAGCAACCCAGCCCCACCATGGCCACCAAACCATGGCCTCAAGTGCCATGGCCACACATTTCTGGAACACCTCTAGGGTGTTCCACCCTGGAGCAGGGTGTACAGAGGGGTTTCAAGTCCCAGACAGGGACTATCGCAGTTGAAACCAGCAGCAAACAAAACCTGGCAGAAGGTGTCAAGAAGTTGACCATAGAGCCACACTCCTGACATGTGCAGCTCCAACTCCACCACCTCCCTGGGCAGCCTGTGCCAATCCCTGACCACTCTTGCAGCAAACAAATTTTGCCTCATCTCCAACCTAACCCTCCCCTGGCACAATTTCAGACCTTTTCCTCTCCTTCTCTCACCTGAGACTAGGGAGCAGAGCCCAACCTTCATCTCACTGCAACCTCCTTTCAGGGAGCTATAGAGAGCAATGAGGTCTCCCTCAGCCTCCTCTTCCCCACACTGAACACCCCCAGCTCCCTCAGCTTCTCCTCCCTAGCCCTGTTCTCCAGACCCTTCCCCAGCTCTGTTGCCCTTCTCTGGCTCTGTCCCAGCCCTCAATGTCCTTCTTGGAGTGAGTAAAGGAATGCATGGGGGAAGTGAGACCCCCCATGATACTGTCCCTGTGGAGGCAGAGGCTTTTTGGCTCGATGGTTCCTCCAGGCTACAGCACAGGAGGTGGCACAAACCAGCAGAGTCTGTGAGATTGAGCTCTTCCTCTTCCTGCTGGGCTGAGACCCATGGGGACCTTCCCCTCCCCTGTACTGATAGTTTAATGACCACACATTTAATGATCACACATTTGATGACTGCACATTGCTGTCTACAACTACCTGAAGGGAGGTTGTGGCCAGGAGGGGTTTGGTCTCTTCTCCCAGGCAACCAGCACCAGAACAAGAGGACACAGTCTCAAGCTGCGCCAGGGGAGGTTTAGGCTGGAGGTGAGGAGAAAGTTCTTCACAGAGAGAGTGGTTGGCCATTGGAATGTGCTGCCCAGGGAGGTGGTGGAGTCACCATCCCTGGAGGTGTTCAAGAGGGGATTGGACGTGGCACTTGGTGCCATGGTTTAGATAGGCATGAGGTGTAGGGTGACAGGTTGACTCGATGATCCTTGAGGTCTCTTCCAACCTTCTTGATTCTTGATTCTTGATTTCCAGTAGCCTCTGGGTATCCTCCCTGACCCCTCCCTGGAGCTGTTCAAGGCTGAGACCCCACCTGCAGTGCTGCCTCCAGTTCTGCTGCCCCCAGCACAAGAAGGACATCAAACTGCTGGAGAGGGTCCAGAGGTGGTCATGAACATGATCAGAGGGCTGGAGAACCTCTCTATAGGGACAGGCTGAGGGCTGGGGCTGTTCAGCCTGGAGAAGAGAAGGCTCCAGGGAGACCAGAGCAGCCTTCCAGTACCTGAAGGAGGCCACAAGAAAGCTGGGGAGGGACTTTTGACAAGGATTGGGAGTGCCGGGATGAGGGAGAATGGCTTTGAGCTGGGAGAGGAGGATGAAATTGTTGAGAGTGAGGCTGGGGAGACACTGGCACAGGTTGCCCAGGGAGGCTGTGGCTGTCCCCTCCCTGGAGGTGTTGAAGGCCAGGCTGGATGAGGCCTTGAGCAACCTGGGCTGGTGGGAGGTGTCCCTGCCCAAGGCAGGGGGTTGGGACTGGATGATCTTTGAGGTCTCTTCCAACCCAACCCATTCTATGTTTGTGTGACCCTCTTCCCCCAGCACTCACTCAAGGATCTAGGTCCTGTACCTCTGACAGACAGAAGACAACTGTCCAGAAGCCTCCCACATGGACCTTTCGCAAGGGAAGAAGCTAGATTGACAGAAAATAAACAACCTGGATTCCTGGAAGAGGTCTGATTGCTGCAGAAATAGTGGAAAATGGGAGGAGAAAGATATTTTTCCACTGACTGAAGGAAAACCCAACCCAACCAAACCAAACCAAAACACCTTTGGTATTTTCACTGTCAATTTCTTCAGGACTTTTTAGCAGCATTTCTGACATATTTTCTCCCCTATCCCCCCCCCCCCCCCCCCCCCCCCCCCCAAATCAAAAAAATCAAAAGCGTTCTCCGGGCCCTGAGGGTTATGAGGTCACAAATTCTCCAGCAGAATGGTCCTGAGGGAGCCAAAATTGCTGAGCAGAGTGATGAGCTGCATCCCCACCCAGCCAGGGGGTCCCCACAAGCCAGAGCTCTCTTCCCCATCCATAGGAACTGGGTTTTGGTTCCTCCTTGCCTCATCCCAAGACAGATTTTGGTTGGACACACACCATGGCTCCAGTCTGCTCCACACCTTCTTTTGGTGCAGCCCAAGCTCTTGTGCCCTTGCTTCATGCTCCTATTTTACTTGCCAGGAGGCTTTGCCCTCTCTCAGCTGTCTGTCTGTTCCTAGCCTCCAACAGCCAAGGCTGCAGCTGTCCTTGCAGCCTGCAGGCTGGGAGGGTTTGGATGCAGTGAGGCAGGGACAGCTGGCAGGGCTGTGGGATGAGCGGGAGCCTTTGCCTGAGAAGCAGCACCACAGCCCCAGCCCTGCAGGGAATCAGAGAATCAGTCAGGGTTGGAAGGGACCACAAGGATCATCCAGTTCCAACCCCCCTGCCATGCCCAGGGACACCTCACACTACAGCAGGCTGGCCAGAGCCTCATCCAGCCTGGCTGCAAACACCTCCAGGGATGGAGCCTCAACCACCTCCCTGGACAACCCATTCCAGGCTCTCACCACTCTCATGGGGAAGAACTTCTTCCTCATGTCCAGCCTGAATCTCCCCACTTCCAGCTTTGTTCCATCCCCCCAGTCCTGTCACTCCCTGATAGCCTAAAAAGTCCCTCCCCAGCTTTCTTGGAGCTCCCTTCAGATACTGGAAGGCCACAAGAAGGTCACCTTGGAGCCTTCTCCTCTCCAGACTGCACAACCCCAACTCTCTCAATCTGTCCTCATAGCAGAGCAGCTCCAGCCCTCTGCTCATCCTCATGGCCCTTCTCTGGACACCTTCCAGCACCTCCAGATCCCTCTTGGAACAGAGGCTCCAGAACTGGACACAGAGCTCCAGGTGTGGTCTCAGCAGAGTGGAGCAGAGGGGGAGAATCCCCTCCCTGCCCTGCTGGCCACACTTCTCCTGCTGCAGCCCAGGCTCTGCTTGGCTCTCTGGGCTGCAAGTGCTCACTGCTGGCTCCTGCTGAGCTTCTCCTCCCCCAGCACCCCCAAGTCCCTCTCCTCAGGGCTGCTCTCCAGCCAGTCCCTGCCCAGCCTGCATTTGTGCTTGGGATTGCCCTGCCCCAGCTGCAGGACCTTGCCCTTGGTCTTGTTGAACCTCCTGAGGTTGTCTTGTGCCCAGCTCTGCAGCCTGTCCAGGTCCCTCTGGATGGATCCCTTCCCTCCAGCCTGTCTGCTGCACCACACAGCTTGGTGCCATCAGCAAACCTGCTGAGGGAGCCTCAATGCCTCTGTCCATGGCACCAACAAAGTTGTTGACCAAGCCTGGTCCCAGCACTGATCCCTGAGGGACTCCACTTGTCCCTGGCCTCCACTGGGACATGGAGCCATTGACAGCCACTCTTTGGGTGCAGCCATCAAGGCAGTTCTTTATCCATCTCATGGTCCACCCATCACACCCATGTGTCACCAGCTGGAGAGCAGGATGTGGTGTGGGACAGTGTGGAAGGCTTTGCTCAGGTCCAGGTCAATGACCTCAGTTGCTCTCCTCTCATCTATTAATGTTGTGACCTTGTCACAGAAGACCACCAGGTTTGTCAGGCAGGATTTGCCCTTGGTGCAGCCCTGCTGATTGTACCCAAACACCTCCTCATTATTCTTCTGTCTCAGCAGTGCCTCCAGGAGGATCTGCTCCATGATCTTCCTGGGCACAGAGGTGAGACTGCCTGGCCTGGAGTTCCCTGGTTCTTCCTTCTTACCCTTCTGAAAATGGGAGTTATGTTTCCCCTTTTCCAGTCAGTGGGGACAGGAAGGGCAGCAGGGGAGCAAGCTGGGGGCTGGAGCAAGGCTGGTGGATGTGAAAGCTCCTCCTTGTTGAGAAGGGCTGAGGAGAGCTCCAGCTGCTCACAGGGAACCTCTCTCTGCACCTGGGCAGCCTAATCAAGCTGTTGTGAATTCAGCAGCCACCAACTGCTGCCCCAGCAGGGAGGTTCCTGCCCTGCTCTTTGTACCTCCTGCCTGGAGGAAATGTGCCCAGGAGGACTAAAGCTTTCCATGAACTGAGCACATCCTGAGCCTTTCAGCCCCTCAGCCACTCAGTATCAAACCCCCACAGGGATGCTTCCTGAGCCCTCCAAAAGGCAGGAAGCTGGCAGGTTGAAGTGCTGTGCTCATCACACCGAGGCAGAGGCTCCCCTGCTTTCTACCTGATCACAAATAAATTCGAGGCCCATCTGTGGAGCTTGGGTCCAAGAAATTAATTACTTGCAGGGCTGACAAGTGTTTCACACTAAAGTAATTAGCAAGTTAATAGTAAAGGCAAAGGTTGGACCTTCAACAAGAGCAAATTGCTGTGACTCCAGCTGGGTGGTGCCCCTGAGAGTGCCCCAGGACTCTCACCCCCAGAGCTCCAGGCTCAATAACTAAAGGTAGAGTCATGGAATTATTTGGTTGGAAAAGGCCTCTGTGGTCATCAAGTCCAAACATTGATCTAACCCCACCCTGGCCACTAAACCATGACCCCAGTGCCACGGACACACAGTTCTGGAACACCTGCAGGGATGGGGACTCCAGCACCTCCCTGGGCAGCCTGTGCCAAGCCCTGACCACTCTTGCAGCACACAAATTTTGCCTCCTCTCCAACCTAACCCTCCCCTGGCACAATTTCAGGCCATTTCCTCTCCTCCTATCACCTGAGACTAGAGAGAAGAGCCCAACCCCCACCTGGCTCCAACCTCCTTTCAGGGAGCTGCAGACAGCACTGAGGTCTCCCCCAGCCTCCTCCTCTCCAGACTAACCAACCCCACTTCCCTCAGCTGCTTCTTGGAAGTCTCCTCCAGACCTGTGACCATATTGGACCATGCCAAGAAGCCCCCAGGAATGGGCTCCTGGAGTCCCAGCAAGCAGAGCTGTGGGATGAGCAGTGCCTTGCCCTGGGCAGCAAAGGTCAGGACTGTGCTCAGCAGGGAGTGGCTTGCTGGGCATTTGGCCTTCAGAAATGGCTCAGAAAGTGCCTTAGATCTGTGGCCTGGCCTGGCACAACAGGGCTCAGGCTTCAGGATTTACTGCAAAATAAGAATTGAGACCTGCTTTTCAGAAGAGCTCAGCTGCCTGGGCTGGAAATGGTCACTCACTGAGGGCTGCCAGGGAGGAGCTTGTGCTGGGGACCAGCAGTGGGCAAGGCTGCTGGAGGCTGCTCAGCTCTCAGCCCCTAGAACACCCTTGGCCAAGGCTGCTGGAGATGCAGCAGGGTGAGAGGCTCACAGCTGTGTGCAGGGAAGGCAAAATTTGGATGAGGAGCTTAGGGACATGGTGTGAAAGTTGTGTGCAGGGAGGTGTTAGGTTGTGGCTAGGCTCCAGCATCTTGAGGTCTTTTCCAACCTGGGGATTCTATCCCAAGCTCCCAGAAACATGCAGGTTGGGAAAGAGCCTCAGGATCACCAAGTCCAACCCAGAGCCCTACTCTGCAAGGCTCACCCCTAAACCAGAGCCCCAAGCACCACATCCAAACCACCTTTAAACACACCCAGGCTTGGGGACTCCACCACCTCCCTGGGCAGCACATTCCAAGACCTGACCACTCTTGCCATGAAAAAAATTTTTTCCTCCTGTCCAGTCTAACCCTCCCCAGTCACAGCTTGAGGCCATTCCCTCTTGTTCTGTCACTAATGACCTGTGAGAAGAGACCAGCAGCAGCCTCTCCACAACCTCCTTTCAGGTAGTTGTAGAGAGCCAGGAGGTCTCCCCTCAGCCTCCTCTGTTTCACCCTAACCATCCCCAGCTCCTTCAGTTGCTCTTCATCAGATTTCTTCTCCAGGCCCTTCCCAGCTTCCTTGCCCTCCTCTGCCCTGGCTCCAGCACCTCCACATCTCTCTTGGATTGAGCTGTCCAAGAGTGGACACAACATTCCAGGTGTGGCCTCAGCAGAGCTGGTACCAGGGGACAATCCCCTATGGTTCCCACCTCTGGCTTCAAGATCCATGTTGAGGTGAGGGCACATGGGCAAGAACTCAGCTGTGTGCCTATTCTCTAGGCACTAGGTCAATCAGCCACTGCTGCACTTGGGCTCACTTCAGTGGAAAGAAGCCCTTGACAGAAGTCCCTCCCCAGCTCTCCTGGAGCCCCTGCAGATGCTGGAAGGCTGCTCTGAGGTCTCCCCGGAGCCTTCTCTCCTCCAGGCTGAGCAGCCCCAACTCTCCCAGCCTTGTTTGAGCCTCATGCTGGCTCAGATGTTTCTCCTAAGCTGCATCACAGAGATATTCCTGTGGCGACCAGGGAGATTTTTCCCACATAGCTAATGGCCCAAAAAAGTGATGAGTCAGGGCTTTGGGGTGATTTATCTCTCTCAGCCTCTCTTCAATTATGTTTGCTATTTCTAGCAGCCACTGTCATTCAGGAAACTCTTGTAGGTACCAAGAGCAGCCATGACTCACCCCCTGGCTCTCCCAGCTGTTGTGAGCAATTCTCCCTCTGAGGCAGACTTTGGCTGCAGCCAGTGGCTAACTGGGACCAGTACCACTGCTGTGCAGAGGAGAAATGCTTCAGCTCTTAGGAGTCAGACACTGCAGCCTTCATGGAATCACAGAACTATAGAATGTCAGGGGTTGGAAGAAACCTCTGGAGGTCATCCAGTCCAAACCCCTGCCAGAGCAGGGGCACCCAAGGCAGCTCACACAGGAACACAGCCAGGTGGATTCTGAAAGTCTCCAGAGAAGGAGGCTCCACAACCTCTCTGGGCAGCCTGCTCCAGGGCTCCAGCACCCTCACACCAAGGAAGTTTCTTCTCCTGTTCAGATGGACCCTCCTGGATTCCAGTTTGTGTCCCTTGCTCCTTGTCCTATCACAGGACACCACTGATAGAGCCTGGCCCCTGCTTGCCCCCCACCCCTCAGATATCTGCAAACATCACTCAGATCTCCTCTCAGCTTTCTCTTCTCCAGGCTAACCACCCCAGGGCTCTCAGCCTCTCCTCATCACACAGCTGTTCCAGGCCCTTCAGCATCCTCATAGCCTCCCTTGGACTCTCTCCAGCAGATCCCTGTCCCTCTTGAACTGGGGAGCCCAGAACTGGACACAATGCTCCAGGTGAGGTCTCACCAGGGCAGAGCAGAGGGGGAGGAGAACCTCCCCTGCCCTGCTGGCCACACTCAATGCACCCCAGGAGCCCATTGGCCTCCTTGGCCACCAGGGCACTTTGCTGTCCCATGGAGAACTTATTGTCCACCAGCACTCCCAGGTGCTTCTCCATGGAGCTGCTTCCCAGCAGGTCACCCCCAGTGACTATCACCAGTTGGAGTCATTGTAATAAACTTGATAACTCTTTATTGACAGTTTATTAGCAGTTTATTAAGAGATTTCCCATCCTCCAGGGAGGCATTTCCCATCCCCTGTGAAGGCTGAATGAAACCCAGAGCCCTGGAAGCCAGGAGCAAGCTCTCCTTTGAGGAGCAGTCAGTGTTTCACACCACACATGCTCTTTGCTTCCCAGGATTGTGCCAAGGGAGGTTCAGGTTGGATCAGAAAGGGTTCACAGGCCCTGGACCAGGCTATCCAGGGAGGTGGTGGAGTCCCCATCCCTGGAGGTGTTCAAGAAAGCTGTGGATGTAGTGCTGAGGGATGGGGTTGAGTGGTGCTGTCTTAGCAGCAGGGGAGGGACTGTGAACTCTGGGAAGTGGTTGGAATGGATGATCTCAAAGGTCTCCTCCAGCCTCAACAGTTGCACGGTTCTAAGGCTCTAGGATTCCATGACTCTGAGGTGCTCATTCCTGTATCTGCCATGTGGTGGGCAGGTCTGGGGGAACCACCAAATGCATCAGTGAAGCCCAGAGCAGCAGAGCAGCCCCAGCTGCACACTGGGTGCAATCCACATGGATGGGAGGTGGAGTTAGAGGATTGCTCTGGTTCAGCCCCCTGAAGGACATCTTCATCCTCATGGACTGCAAGGTGCTCCTGAACCCAGGGCTTCTCACCAGCCCCCTGCACAGATCCTCACTCCCAAATCCCTCACCTCATGTTGCTGTGTCAGCAGCCAGCTCCCTCCAGCCTCAGTACCTGGAGGGCAAGAGACACCTTGCAGAAGACCCAAACATCTCAGAGCTTGGTACCCACAAATCCCCTCCCAAGCCAGGGTGGCTAACTCACAAATCTTCCTCCCCATCCAGGCACAGGGGATGCTCCTGACTCTGGGGATCCAAGAGATCCACTTTCTCTTGGCCTTCAGCACCCTCAGAAGTTTGGAGTGGCCAGAGATGATTTGCTGCAGAGGACAGATTCTGTCCCACATCCCTTGGACAGGTCTCTTTGCTGTCTTTGGGAAGATTCAGACATTGAGGAAATCAGTCAGAAATATCTCCCTGTGCATCTGCTCTGCAGTGCAGCTGAGGCTGCTTGAGCCAGGAAACTCATCAGAAATAGCTCCTAGAGGGGAAAAAAAGAGTCAAATTCATCCTGGCACCAGCAAGAGCTGGAAAACTGCATCATGGCAGAGACTGTCCCTTTCCATGCTGGACACCTTGAGAGGTTGGTCCTGATTCCACCTTCTCCATGTCCAGATTCAGGCAGACCTGCCTAGCACCTGCTCAAATCCATGGGGAGGGACTTTTTAGGCTATCAGGGAGTGACAGGACTGGGGGGAATGGAACAAAGCTGGAAGTGGGGAGATTCAGACTGGACATGAGGAAGAAGTTCTTCCCCATGAGAGTGGTGAGAGCCTGGAATGGGTTGTCCAGGGAGGTGGTTGAGGCTCCATCCCTGGAGGTGTTTGCAGCCAGGCTGGATGAGGCTCTGGCCAGCCTGCTGTAGTGTGAGGTGTCCCTGGGCATGGCAGGGGGGTTGGAACTGGCTGAGCCTTGTGGTCCTTTCCAACCCTGACTGATTCTATGATTCTATGTAGCTGAGGCCAGAAAGGGACTCTGGGCTCCAAACTGCATCCTGGCAGCTGCTGGCTGGAGGTTGAGGCTCATCCCTCAGTGCAGAAGGGTTAGGCACAAGCCTCTGGGTCTGACCAGAGATGATGCCCCCTGGCCTGGTGGCAGGACCTCCTTGCTGTCCATTCTGCACCCTGCTGTTGGGCAGGTAGGGCTGTGGTGACAGGACCAGGGACAATGGCTTTGAGCTGGGAGAGAGGAGATTGAGAGTGGAGATGAGGAAGAAGTTCTTGAGAGTGAGGCTGCAGTGTGAGCATGGCTCTGAGCCCATCCTAGGGACTGCAGTGTGAGCATGGCTCTGAGCCCATCCAAGCAGCTGGAACAGTTTCTGCTTCCTCAGTGCAGGATGGTAGAAGCCAGTGGTGAGCCAGGAGTTATGGTCTGAATACAGTGTAAATAGTCTTTTTGAGAGCAAAGTGTGGACAGGAGCATGGCTCAGGCCTAAGGATTCCCTTCAGAAAGGGTGACCCAGAACAAGGATGCTCCATGTAGCCTAAGGGCCTACAAGAAATCTGGGGAGGGACTTTTGAGGGTGTCAGGGAGTGATAGGACTGGGGGGGATGGAGCAAATCTAGAAGTGGGGAGATTCAGATGGAGTGTTAGGAAGAAGTTCTTCCCCATGAGGGTGGTGAGACACTGGCACAGGTTGCCCAGGGAGGTGGTGGAAGCCTCATCCCTGGAGGTTTTTGCAGCCAGGCTGGATGTGGCTGTGAGCAAACTGCTGTGGTGTGAGGTGTCCCTGCCCATGGCAGGGGGGTGGGAATTGGATGATCCTTGAGGTCCCTTCCAACCCTGACAATTCTCTGATTCTACCTGCAGTGAGAACATTCATTATTTCATCCAGCTGCAGGGAGGAAGCTCAGTGCAGTATGATTGATGTTCTTGGAGATCTTCTGCTGAAGCTCATTGTCCTTCTACAGCATGATTCAGTCACTAGGTTGCCAGAGGCAAATCACCTCCAAGTGTCCACTATGGTGCCTCAAGGCCAATGTCCAGCCCAGAAGCTCCTGGCCAGCTCTGCTTCTACATGGGGAATGTTTCAGTAACAGAGGGAAATAGGAGAAGCCAAAGAGCTCTTTAGAGTTAGCATTGGGGCAGGAGAAAAGGAGGTCACCCCATCCAGCTTGTCCTCACTGTATCCCCTACAGCACTCACCTGCTCACAACACACTTAGAATTAGGTCACTTGGTGGGAGCAGGAGGTGTGGAGCAGGTCCCCAAGCAGATGGGGACATAACTGCTGCCTGCTCCCTGTGGTGCTGCAGTGGAGGGGTGGCTGGAGAAAGGACATGGGGAGGGGAAGTGTTCTGGCTGAAGAACCTGTGAGAAACTAGGTCACACCTTGATAGACTTTGCAAGGAGTTTTGGGAAGGAGTTTGACTTTGAGAACTTCCTTTTGGGAAAAAAAAAAAAAAACAACCCAGAATTGGCCTACATAGGACTGAGTCAAAAATGATACAAGCATCCCATGGCAATGCATGGAGCAGCAGCAACATCCAGAATAGCATCAGAGAGGGATCTCTGCCCTCAGCAGAGGCCAGCAGAGACCATCTGCAGAGGAGATGCAGCTCCTTTGGAAAGCCAAGGTTGGGGCATTGGGGATGGAAAAACTTTTGCCCCCTTGACAAGGCAGCTGTGACAGCTGTATGAAGAAGCAGAGGGTGTGCTTGAGCTAGGAGCTTTGCTGCTGAGAAGGTCCTTGGCCACTCTGAGTCACAGCTAAGGAGAAGGACCTGCTGCCAGTTGCTCTCTCCTGCAGTAGGACCAAGCAGTCTTTGCTCAAAGAATTCACCCCAGAGAGGAGCACATCCAAGGCAGTGTATTGAATCCATCCACCCTGGGGCTAGGGGTTGGGCTGTGTGGCTGGGAGGATGTCTCACTCCACCAGGAGTGGTTGGATGGAGGAGCTGGCCAAAGGCTCATGATGGTCTGGATAAGATTACAGAGAATCCCTCCAGTGGCTGCAGCTGGGGGCAGCAGGGGCAAGAGCCACCCACAGGCAGAGCATCCTGGAGGGGCATCCTTCACCCACTAGGAGCCTGTCTGAGCACCACCACCAAGCTGTGACCTTGTGCTGTGCCCAGGCATCAAGGCAAGGGGGCAGAAATTGCTGTGGGCTCACTCTGTGGCCTCCTCTCCATCTCCACTGCCCTGGCAGGAGGAGAGTTCCACTGGTGGACAACCCAGGCATTGACTGCAAGTTTCTCCCTACCCATCCAAGCACCTGGGCAGGACTTGCTCCTGGGCACTGTTCCTGCATCTCCCAGAGATGTGTGGGAGGCAGCCAAAGGGTACAGGTGTGGTGGTTTGAAACTTTTTAATTTTTTCCTTGCAAAGTTCAGAACAGAGAAAGTGAAAGAATGTAAATAAGTCACTATTGGGTGTAAGAAAGCAAAATAACGATTGTTCTAAACACTTCCATTGGATAGATAGAAATGTTTAAGAACTATTACCCAAAACAAAGTAGGCACTCTGCACATTCTGTGTTCGGCAGTGGGGGCAGTTGCTGGGCTGTCTGGCTGCTGTTTCTTCTTCTCTTCTGGCTGAAGATAACACACTGACCTTGGCAGCTAAGTTAACAACTTTCTGCTTAACTAACTCTGCTTCTCTGTCCAGGGGGGTCTGGGGGGGAAGCTCCTGGGAGAGAGAGGCCCCTTTGGGAGGGTCCCCTTGGGGGGAAGCAAAGGGAGATCGGTTGTGCTTTTTCTGTTGATTGCATATATTTGTGAATGTCGTGAATTTTGTATATTTGTACATACTCATTGCATTTCATTGTAGATTTTAGACTCTGCTTGTAAATACAGCCTTCATTTGCTTCCAGACTGAGCTAGCCTGGTTAGTGTCGGTGGGGGGGGAATTTCAGCTCACACTGACACAACAGGTGACACAGGGGCAGTGGAGCAAAGGCTGTCCCTTCTCCCTCCTGCTCCCACACACAAACCCTGATTCATTCACCTCATGGCAAGTGAAGAGCAGAGTTTGACTCTCCTGGGGCTGGTACCATTTAGGAAGGGAAATCTGTGCAGAGCAGGTGACTTGGCCAAGGCAGAACCCATCTGGTGCTGCACCTTGTGGCCACGGCACTTGGGGCCATGGTTTGGTGGCCATGGTGGGGTTGGGTTGGTGTTGGACTGGATGATCTCAGAAGCCTTTTCCAACCCAAACAATTCTACTATGATATTTCAGAGCCAATGCTTCACCAGAAGTCAGAATGTTCTCCTGCTGTATTCTTACTCCCATGACTGCTGCCATTGCTTACAAAGAAGTGGTTTATGTTTGTCTGGTCTGGGACTTCTGCTTTGTCCCAGGGACTCACCCTCCTTGGGTTGCCTCCCTGCCTCTCTCTCATCTGGAAAAATCCTGACCTCCTGCAGAAGTGACCTGGTATGTGTGTGTGTGGTCCTGGAGCCAGTGACAAGGACAGGGCCAGGTGTCATGCTTCTGGAATCATGGATTGCAGTAATGCTGCTGTCAGTCTGGCACAGCTCCACCTTGGTCACCAGCTCTGGGTGTCAGCCAGCTTGGCCAAGAGCCAGGCAGGCACCAAGCCCCTTGCAGGTGGCTGACTGTGGTGTTCAAGAGGCTAAAGACAGATGGCCAGGCTTGAAAAGTCCAAGGAGGATTTTTTGCTTCTGCTTCTTCCCAGTGGAGGAAAGGGAGGACCAGGATGGAGAGGAAGCCAAAAAAGGAGCACAGGCATCTCCATAGGGAAGCTCACACTTTAGCCACTCCTCTGGATTCAGTCTGGGTTAGTGCTTGGAGCTGGCTGAACGCTGCTGGGCTGCTCTGGGCAGAGCTGAGTGGTTTGTGCTGCAAGCTGAGAAAGAACCAAGGTGGATATGAGAGGTACCAGATGATGAGCTTTGCCCAGTGACACCCAGGAAAGGACAGAGCTGTCCAGACATAAGCCTCTACTGGTATTTCATAGAATCATAGAATCCTAGAATCAGTCAGGGTTGGAAGGGACCACAAGGATCATCCAGTTCCAACCCCCCTGCCATGGGCAGGGACACCTCACACTACAGCAGGCTGGCCAGAGCCTCATCCAGCCTGGCTGCAAACACCTCCAGGGATGGAGCCTCAACCACCTCCCTGGACAACCCATTCCAGGCTCTCACCACTCTCATGGGGAAGAACTTCTTCCTCATGTCCAGTCTGAATCTCCCCACTTCCAGCTTTGTTCCATTCCCCCCAGTCCTGTCACTCCCTGGTAGCCTAAAAAGGATATTTGGAAGTGTGCTGGGGTATCCCAAAGGGCATCTTCAGGGTATGAGCTGGTTTAGAATAGTCAGGGATTGGCACAGGCTGCTCAGGGAGGTGGTGGAGTCCCCATGCCTGGAGTTATTCCAGAAATGTGTGGCCATGGCACTTGGGGCCATGGTTTAGTGGCCATGGTGGTGTTAGGTTGGATGAGCTTAGAGAGCTTCTCCAGCTGAAAAGATTCTAAATGATTCCATAACCTCCCAGCCCTGTGCAGATGCCTCATGACCCTGCAGCACCAATCACCTGCACTGAGGCAATCAAATGCTCCTTACCTGTCAGTTCAGAAACCAGCAGCTCCCAGTTTGGGGCTGCAGTGAGTCACTCGGACAGCCACATGCCAGGCCCTGGCTCACAGCCACATCCCACAGAGAGAGGCTGAAGGTTTGGCTCTGCTGCAAGCCACAGCAACATTCCCATTGAACTCAGAATCATAGAACCATGGAACTGTTGAGGTTGGAAGAGACCTTGGAGCTCATCAAGTCCAACCACTCATCCAGAGCTCACAATCCACCACTGCCACCAAACCACATCCCTCAGCACCACATCCATGAGGCTTTTAAACACATCCAAGGATGGGCACTCTACCACCTCTATGAGAACCCTTTCTGTGAAGAATTTTTACCTGCTGTCAAACCTATCTTCATGGGATTGTGATTCTCCCTGGCTCCCGGATGATGTTTCTAGGGCTTTGGCTGCAGCCACGTTCCCCACCCTCAGTGAGCTGTCCTGTGGGGCATCCCCAGGGCCTCAGGGAAATGCTGCTGCCCACAGAGGTACCTGGCACCGTTCCCAAACCACTGTCAGCCAGGAAGACCTGGGGCACTTCCAGAAGGCACTGCAGTCCTGGCTGTGCTGTGTCCAACTGCCCACCCCACGATAGCCAGCAGAGACCAGCTCCCCAGATCTCCTGCAGCCCCTCAGACCCTCCCTGCCTCAGGAAGGACACCAAAGGTGCACTTTTTAACCCAGCTGACACCTTTCTGATGCTCTCAGATTTGAGACCAAGGCTACACTCCAGGAGCTCAGACTCAGTTGCCCCTCCTGCCTTGTGGCTCTTATAAAATCCACCTGGAAAAATAATGCTGGAGGCTGTGCTGACAAATGAGTAACTCTTCCTGCTGCAGCAGCTTGCCCCTTTGCTTTCCACGTGTGTGCTTTGGAAACCAAACAGAGACAGACCCTTGGGGTGGCCAAAGAAAACACAGCTCTGGGCAAGGACTCTGCTCAGAACATAGGAATAAATATATCAACTGATGTATGGAGAGGCACAAACACAGACCCTGCCACGGGCCAGCTTTCCAGCCTGCAGAGCCAACGAGAGGCTCTCGTGGTGCTGTCAAACCTTATGGCTGCTGCCAGCTCTGATTTACAGCAGCTCCTTGTGCAGCGCAGTCCCCACGCAGGGCTGGCTCCGGTCAGGCAGAGGCACAGGCAAAGGAGGGCCATGAGCTCCCTGCCACTGGATGCTAACCCAGCTGAGGAAACCCCAAATCTCTTCTTTAAAAACAAATGGAATTATAATAAGAAGAATTAGAATTGTTGTGGTGGTTGTTATTATTGAAAATAATAATATGAAGAAGAAGAAGAAGAAGGTGAAGAGAAAAGAAGAAAAAGAAACACAAAAAGAAAAAAAGAAAAACAAGAAGAAAGAAAAAATTAAAGGGAAGGGAAAATTAAAAGGAAAAGGAAAATAAGCAGAAGAAGAAGAAAGAAGAAGAAAAAGAAGAAGAGAAAAAGAAGAAAAAGAAACACAAAAAGAAAAAAAGAAAAACAAGAAGAAAAAGAAAAATTAAAGGGGAAATGAAAATTAAAAGGAAAAGGAAAATAAGCAGAAGAAGAAGAAAGAAGAAGAAGAAAAAGAAGCAGAAGAAGAAGATGATGAAGATGAAGAGAAAAAGAAGAAAAAGAAACACAAAAAGAAAAACAAAAAGAAAAGCAAGAAGAAAAAGAAAAAATTAAAGGGGAAATGAAAATTAAAAGGAAAAGGAAAATAAGCAGAAGAAGAAGAAAGAAGAAGAAGAAAAAGAAGCAGAAGAAGAAGATGATGAAGATGAAGAGAAAAAGAAGAAAAAGAAACACAAAAAGAAAAACAAAAAGAAAAGCAAGAAGAAAAAGAAAAAATTAAAGGGGAAATGAAAATTAAAAGGAAAAGGAAAATAAGAAGAAAAACAAAACAAGAAGTAGGAGAAAAAGGAAAAGAAAAAGAAAAAAGAAAAAGAAAAAGAAAAAGAAAAAGAAAAAGAAAAAGAAAAAGAAAAAGAAAAAGAAAAAGAAAAAGAAAAAGAAAAAGAAAAAGAAAAAGAAAAAGAAAAAAAAAGAAAAAGAAAAAGAAAAAGAAAAAGAAAAAGAAAAAGAAAAGAAAAAGAAAAAGAAAAAGAAAAAGAAAAAGAAAAAGAAAAAAAGAAAAAGAAAAAGAAAAAGAAAAGAAAAAGAAAAAGAAAAAAAGAAAAAGAAAAAAAGAAAAAGAAAAAGAAAAAGAAAAAGAAAAAGAAAAAGAAAAAGAAAAAGAAAAAGAAAAAGAAAAAGAAAAAGAAAAAGAAAAAGAAAAAGAAAAAGAAAAAGAAAAAGAAAAAGAAAAAAGAAAAAAAGAAAAAAGAAAAAGAAAATGAAAATGAAATAGAGAAGAGGAGAAAAAGAAAAAGAAAAAAGAAAAAGGAAGATAAAAGGAGAAATTATTAAAAAATAAAAAGGAGAAGAAGAAAAAGGGGGGAAGAGAAGAAGCAGAAGGAGATGAAGGAGAAGAAGAAGCAGCAGCACTGTCGCCCTCCCCATCCCGCTGTGGTTTCTTTACTCAACAGCTGTTCCTGGAGACTCTCTGAGGCCATGGGGAGGAGCAGCAGTGTCTGCAAAAGAGATCAGGAGCAGGGCTGCTTTCTGCCTGCTCCCGGAGCAGGGATATTTTGGGAATGTTTAGCCTGGAAAGGCAGGAAGGGAGGAGTCAGGATGGAAACAAAGGGCTGGATTCTCTGCTGAAATGGAGCCTTGGAGGCGAGGCAGCAGAGATGCTTGCCACCAGCTCTTCTGCCCAAACTCTGCCAAGGGGCATCTCAGGCCAGGACCAAGGAGTGGGTCTGGATGAGGACCTGTGGAACAGGGCTGCATAGGGATCTTGCACGGAGTGTCTCTGGGATGAGGCTCCCTGTGACCTTCAGGAAGCCTCATGTGGGGAATTGACTGAGCCAATGGTTTTCCAGCCATGAGTGGCAGCAGAGAGAGACAGCTGGAGACAGCAAGAGGCAGGGTGGCTGGGGAGAGCACAGCAGCAGTTTCAAGGGTCCTTGGAGCCAGTGTGTAGGTAAAACTCACAGAACATATTTTTTTTCACCCCCAAAAAAATAGTTTTTCACTCTGACATGGCCATGGGAAGGGTCTACTTCCAAAACCCAACCACCTCCAAACTGAAAACCTTCTTAGAAGAAAAGATTCCCTGCAGCAGAGTGGGGAGATGCAGTGTGTGTCCTCAGCTCTGTCCTCTCTGGGCCAGCAGCTCCTGCTCAATGTGTGCCCCATGGGCTGTGAGCCAGGGGACTGCCCCATGGAGAGCCCTCCTAAAACAAACCTCAGGTGCTTTGGGTATAGGAAAAAACCCAATTCCTAAATGTTTTGGCAAAAGCTTCTTCTACTGAGCCAAAGGCCCAGATGAGCTCAGAAACATCCTCTAGGTGCAGCTTAACTATTTGGTTCCTGAATCAGAACAATCAAATCATAGAATCACTGAACCATTTAGGCTGGAAAATACATTTCAGATCATTAGGTCCAACCCTTACCCCAGCACTGCCAGCTCACTACCAAACCATGGCCCTCAGCACCACATCTATGCAGCTTTGAAACCCTTCCAGGGATGGGGACTCCACCACTGCTCTGAGCAGTCTGGTCCAGGGCTTGACAACCCTTTTGGGTTGCTCCTAATGTCCAATCTAAACCTTCCCTGGAGCAACTTCAGGCCATTTCTTCTCATCTCATCATAACAAGTGATAACTTGGTACTAGGCAGAAACATCCAACTCCCACCTGGCTGCAACTTCCCTTCAGGGAGCTGTAGAGAGCAATGAGGTCTCTCCTCAGCCTCCTTTTCTCCAGGCTCAACACCCTCAGGTCCCTCAGCTGCTCCTCCCCAGCCCTGTTCTCCAGACCCTTCCCCAGCTTTGTTGCCCTTCTCTGGACCTGCTCCAGCTCCTCAATGTCCTTCTTGCAGTGAGGGGCCCCACAGTGTAGCCAGTACAAGAGTACTCACCAGTGCTGGGGGAGGGGGACAATCACGTCCCTGCTCTTGCTGGCCACACTATTGCAAATCCAGGCCAGGATGCTGTTGGCCTTCCTGGCCACCTGGGCACTTCTGGTTCATCTTCAAGCAAGCTGCCAACAGCTATCTGAGCTACAGGACAGCCATAGCCTGACCAGAGCAACAACTGAGGCTGTCACAGCAGTAAAGTTTTACCCAGTGAGTGCTTCAGAAAAAGTGGGGGGGAGTGAGTCAGTCCTGCACACAAGGCATGATCAGAGGCTGCCTTAAACACTGTTGGGCACCTGGAACTGGCCAAGTGAGAGCCTTATGTGTATCACCAGAAGGGGCCTCCAGTAACTGAAGGGGGCTGCAAGAAAGCTGGGAAGGGACTTTTGAGAAAGGCTTGGAATGCCAGGATGAGGGAGAATAGCTTTGAGCTGGGAGAGGGGAGATTGAGAGTGGAGATGAGAAAGAAATTGTTGAGAGTGAGGGTGGGAAGACACTGGCACAGGTTGTCCAGGGAGAGGCTGTGGCTGTCCCCTCCTTGGAGGTGTTGAAGGAAGGGCTGGATGAGGCCCTTGAGCAAGCTGGGCTGGTGGGAGGTGTCCCTGCCCATGGCAGGGGGTTGGAACTGGATGATCCTTAAGATCCCTTCCAACCCAACCCATTCTGTGGTTCCATGCTCTGGAAAGCAGTGTTGGATTTTCCTTGGCAATGGCTGAAGGATTGCAGGAGGCTGAGCACAGGTGGTGGGGACAGTCAAAAGGCATTTCCCATTCTGAGCACAGGAAATATCTCAGATGCTTGTGGTACACTGTCAAGAGTAAAAAAAAAGGAAAAAAAAAAAGGGATCATAAAAACACTTCTGGTGCTAGTTCAAAGAAGAAAAGCTTGAAGAGCTTCCTTTCTGTTGCTAAGAAATAACAAAACACAAAAATAAGCAAAAGAGCAGGCAGAGGACAGAGTGCTGGAAGACTGCTCCTGGTCATTCATGGAGATACTCAGCAGTAGCAGCAAAATAAATCCAGTCCTTTTCCATGGCTAAAGTGATTCTTTGTGGTAGAACAAAAGCTTCATGGATCCCCAAGAAAAAGGAAAAAAAAATAAAGTCTTGGCGAAAAGCTTCATCCCTTGTGGTTACTGAAACGTCCAAGCCTGAGGACTGCAAAGCATTTCCCACTGGTCATTGGTGCTTAGCAAAGAGGGAAGGCATCTCTTGTCTAATTCATTTCAAGGATGAAACAGCACAGAACATGTGAAAAGTGCTTCAGGCATGGTTTCAGCTCTGATGATGATTCTCCATTGGCCACCAAACATCATAGATTCATGGATTTATAGAATAGGTGGGTTGAAAGGGACCTTCAAGCTCATCCAGTTCCAACCCCTGCCATGGGCAGGGACACCTCCCACCAGCCCAGGGTGCTCAAGGCCTCATCCAGCCTGGCCTGGAACACCTCCAGGGAGGAGGCAGACACAACCTCCCTGGGCAACCTGTGCCAGTCTCTCCCCAACTTCACTCTCAACAATTTCTTCCTCATCTCCAGTCTCAATCTCCCTTCTCCCAGATCAAAGCCATTCTCCCTCATCCTGGCACTCCCAGCCCTTGTCCAAAGTTCCTCCCCAGCTCTCCTGGAGCTCCTTCTGGTACTGGAAGGCTGCTCTAAGATCTCCTGGAGCCTTCTTTTCTTCAGGCTGAACAGCTTGAACTCTCCATCCATCCATCCCTCCTTCCATGCATGCATCCATCCATCCATCCATCCATCCACCCACCCATCCACCCACCCATCCATCCATCCACCCGTCCATCCATCCATCTTTCCATCCATCCATCCATCCATCCATCCGTCCATCTATCCATCCATCCATCCGTCCATCCTTCCATCCTTCCACCCATCCATCCACCCATCCACCCATCCATCCACCCATCCACCCATCCATCCATCCATCCACCCACCATCCATCCATCCATCCACCACCCATCCATCCACCCACCCTCAACATCACAAACCTTTCAATCGTGGCCTCCAGGAACGTGTTTTTGTGTTTTTTTTTTTTTTTTTTTGCATCATTTCTCATCCCAAACAGGCAGTGACAATGTTTGGACATCTAAAGTGGCTGAGCCCAGGGAGCTCTGCCTCCTCTGGCTTTTCCCAGAGAAGGAGACCCTGTACTGGGGGTTTGGTTGCTGCATTGTCTTAGGGACCACTGTGGGTGAAGAGCAGCAGTGAGTTTTCTCCAGCACTGGAGATCCACAGAAGGAGGGTGGCAGAAAGCTGTGGATTGGGGGAAACCACCAGGACAGCCAAGTATTGGAATTTTCAAAGCCACCATTTGGTCCAGAGAGGTAAAAAAAAGAAAATCAATAAAAGAGATAAAGGAAAAAAACAAACCAAACAAACAAACAAAAGGCTTGAATATTTGCTTCTAAGTGCTCAGCTCACACCTGCCAAAAGGCAAAAGACAGAGTAAATTCCTTGGGTTCAGTAAGTGACATGGTTTGAGGCTGGATGCCTTTAAGAACCACAGAGTTGAAGACCTCCAGGAGGACCAGAAAGGTCCAGGGATGGACCAGGAAGTGGATCTATGTTATTTCATTCCCAGAAGCCCTGCACCCTTTTAGGAGCAGGCATCCCTATCTGTTCTGTCCTTCCTTCTCTCTGCTCTCTTCTCAGCATGCCATATTTCCAGGGGACTGGAGGGGGTTGGCTTTGAGCAGCCTGGAGCTGGCAAGTGGCTTTTTAGCTGCATCACTCAGGATTGGTATGGGGAGGTAGAGAGGCATGGAGCCAGGGGTGTGGGGAGGGGAGGGGGCTGGGGTTTGGGCCTGGTTTAGAGGGAGGTTGTGGAAAGATTTGGCCTAATGAGGGTTTTTTTTGGGGTACTGTGGCTGTATGTAGTTATCAATGATACCTCCATTGAAACCTCCAGTTCTTTCCAATCCTCTGTGGAGAGTTTTCTTTACTCCTTTGGGAAGGGCTGAAGAGCATCTGTGCCTGAAGTCCAGATGGAGAGCAGTGACAAGTGGTGTCCCTCAGGGGTCTGGACTGGGACCTGTGCTGTTTAATATTTTTATCGATGACACAGAGAGTGAGATTGAGTGAACCACCTGCAAGTGTGCAGATGGCACCAAGCTGTGTGGTGCTGTTGATGAAACAGCAGAGGGACAGGATGGCATCCAGAAGGACCTGGACAGGCTGGAGAGGTGGTGCCCAGGTGAACCTCATGAGGTTCAACAAGAGCAAGGGCAGGGTTCTCACCTGGGCTGGAACAATCCTCACTGTCAATACAGAGTGAGGGAAGTGATAGAAAGCAGCCCTGAGGAAAAGGACTTGGGGGTGCTGATGGGTGAGAAGCTGGACAGGAGCAGGCAGTGTGAGCTTGCAGCACAGAAGGCAAATCTCCTCCTGGGCTGCATCCAAAGCAGCATTGCCAGAGATCCAGAGAGCTGATTCTGCCACTTTGCTCTGCTCTGGGGAGACCTCCCCTGGAGTGCTGTGTACAGGTCTGGAGCCCTCAATACAGGAAGGACATGGACCTGATGGAGAGTGTCCAGAGGAGGGCCACAAAAATGCTCAGGGGGATGGAGCAGCTCTGCCATGAGGACAGGCTGAGGGAGCTGGGGGTGTTCAGCCTGGAGAGGAGGAGGCTCCGGGGAGACCTAATAGCAGCCTGCCAGGACCTGAAGGGGGCTACAAGAAGCATGCAGAGAGACTGCTTACAAAGGCCTGCAGGGACAGGACCAGGGGCTTCAAAGTAGAGCAGAGCAGCTTCAGATTGGATATCAGAAAGAAGTTCTTCACTATGGAGGAGGTGGAACACTGGAGTAGGTTGCCCAGGGAGGTGGTTGGGGCCCCATCCCTGGAGATATTCAAGGCAACCTGATCCAGTGGAGGAGGTCCCTGCTGACTGCAGGGGGGTCAGGCTGGATGACCTTTGGAGGTCCCTCCTGGCCTGGACCATTCTTTGATTCTATGATCCTGTGATCTGTCTCTCTCCTTAAACCAAAGACATCTTCTGAAAGGCATCCAGCCTCAAACCATAACATCAGGAGAAGTTGATGAATTCCTTCCCCTAGCAAAGGGCAGAAGGATTTGGGAGCTTTGTCTTATGAAACTCGAAGAAATGTTGAGGCAGCTCATTGAAGGCTCTTCCTGAGAAGGCCTCTTCCTGAGAAGGCTATCCCAGCATGTTCAACAGGAATGGCAGAGCTGGAATCTTTCAGTCCTCTAGCACAATGCAGATGCAATGCAGTGGGAAGTGCTCAGTGTGCAAGTGCTGCAGGTTTCCAGTGTTCATTTTCAAATGCAGCTTCATACCTCTGCACTGAGGTTCCACCAATCTTCCCCTGCCAAAATCCATAACAGGCATTCACTGGAGTGCAAATGACAGCCTGGAACTGACAATGACTTCCTTGGCCCTTCCTAAAAGAAAAGCGACAACACTGCAGAGCAGAACAAGCAGGAAAGGACTCTGGCTGGCTGCAGGAGTTGCCTTTCAAACACCTGACTCCACCAAGACCTCAGCAAATGAAATTCACTAAACCAGAGTCAATCATCACAGAATCACAGAAAACATCCAGTTGGAAGAGACCTCCAAGGTCATCCAGTCCAACCCTCCACCGAAGGGTCAACACCAAACCATGTCCCCAGGCACCAGGTCCAGACAGTGTTTAGACACCTCCAGGGATGGTGACTCCCCCACTGCACTGAGCAGATCATTCCAATGTTTGAGAATCCTTTAAGTGAAGAAATATTTCCTAACATCCTACCTGAACCTCCCCTGGTGCAGCTTGAAACCATTTCCCCTGCTCCTATTGCTTGCCATCAAGGAGAAGAGGCTGCCCCCTCCTCACTCCTACCTCCCTTCAGGGAGCTGTAGGGACACACTCTGCCTTTCCTGGAAACCATGAACATCAGGAAAGTGTTGACAACTCAGAGCAGGTCCATCAAGAATGGGCATGCAAGATGGTTCAGGTGTCCTGAAAGATGGGAGGGTCAAAAGATGAACCTGCAAATCCTTTGTGTCAGTTATGCCATCTTGGAAGGGACCCCAAGGATCATCTGCTCCAACCTTCCTAGCTCACAGCAGAGCTGCCATGAGCTGGCTCAGCACCCTGGCAAGATGAGGCTTAAACTGTCCAGTGCAGGAGACTCCACTGCTTCCTTTGGGAGATGATTCCAGTCTCCAGCTGTTCCCATGGGGAAACATTTTCTCCTGGAGTCCAATGGGACTCTCCCCAGCAGTAACTTGTCCCCATCTCCCCTTGGCTTCTCCATGGGACTCCTTGTGAAGAGGGCGTCTCCATCCTCCTGGCAGCCACCCTTTCTGTCCTGCTCCATGGCAGTAAGGTCTCCCCTAAGCCTTCTCTTATCCAGGCTGACCAAGCCCAGCTCTCAGCCCTTCCTCACACTGCAGCTCTGCCAGGCCTCTGATAATTTTAACTGGCAGCTGCCATCTGGTTCTGCATCCTGCCATGGAGCAGACCCCTGGGGAGCTGTGCAGTGAGATCCCCCAAGGGCCTTTCCTGCTCAGCAGAGGTGTCCCACTGCCTGCCTCTTGTTTCAGGGCTGATTGGCACAAATCAAAGAGCAGGGCAGCAGGGAAGCTGGCATGTGGGGCTCTTTCCTCTTGTTTTCTGGGTAATTTAATAACAGCCTGGGCTGGAAGGGAGCCAGGCAGCCCAGGGAAGCAAGGCTGTCTCCATTTAGCTCATTAATGTCTTTCTTGATCCCAATAAACTCTTTCCAAGGAAAAAAAACCTCTCTCCCATGGGCCAGCATGGGGTAAGCAGATTGGACCTGCTTGTCTCATTGCTATTCTGCTTAACCCAGTGCCTGGCTCCTTGGCTGTGAGCTGGCCAGCACCAGCTGGCCCCCAGATCAGCAGCAGGACAGGCAGCACTGGGCCCTCGCCATCTGCCTCTGGGGAGAAAGAATCAGGAACTACCTAAAGAAACCAAATGCTAATGGGTCAAAAGGGCTTGAATGGGTCCTTTTGCTTTGCTTTCTATTTTGGTGGTGTTTTCTTGCAGGACAAAAAAAGGATGCAGCAGCCTGGAGCAGGCTGCTCCAGTGGACTCAGACTTCACCTCATTACCAGGGACCTGGGGAAGAAAATAACTCCAGCAGCTAAGAGGGAGGAATCAGCTGGAAATCACAGTGAAATGAGCTTTTGTTGAGTCATTTGCCCAAATTCCTCTAAGTTAAGGAGGTCTCAGGTATCCTGAGCTCAAAGATCTAATCCTGCAATGTCATAGAGTCCTAGAATGGGTTGGGTTGGAAGGGACCTTAAAGACCATCCAGTTCCAACCCCCTGCCATGGGCAGGGACACCTCCCACCAGCCCAGGGTGCTCAAGGCCTCATCCAGCCTGGCCTTCAACACCTCCAGGGAGGGAGTATCCCTGAGCAACCTGTGCAAGTGTCTCCCCAGCCTCACTCTCAACAATTTCTTCCTCATCTCCACTCTCAATCTCCCCTCTCCCAGCTCAAAGCCATTGTCCCTCATCCTGGCACTCCCAGCCCTTGTCACAAGTCCTTCCCTGTCAAGCCAAGCACTGATGGTGAGGACCTCAGTGTGTGGGCACTGGCTGCCTGGGGATCTTTGCTCTGCCTTGTCCAGCAGTTACAACCTTTGTACAAGTGAGGAGCTTTGGTGCTTGTATCCTCCAGCTCTTTCTGGCAGGGAATGCAATCAGCCTCCACTCGGATGTGACTGTTTCCAGCACAAACAAATCCAGGCCAGCTTGGGACCATAGACCTACTGTTTGGAAATCTCTTCATGGAGGATGTATATTTGACTGACTCCAATTTGGTTTTGTTTTAATTCTTTGGTTTGTTTGCAATCTGACTCAAAACACTGCTTTTTTTCTTGGGTTTGGGTTTTTTTTTGTTTGACCTCAATGTCTTTCCCCTATCGTTTCAGCATCTCTTGCTTCAGAAGTTGAAGAACAGCCAACCTACTTCACTGGAACTAGTTTCCTTTTAGGACATGACATCCTTCCAAGCTGTCATAAAGCCTGAGCCTGTGTTCTATATAGAGCAGGCAGCCTGGGGAGCCTGTGTTATCCTTGGCCCTAGGCAGGCAGGCCCATCCACGGCCAGCCTCTGCTGGAGACGTTGGCACCAAAGTGTTTACACCATGCAGCATCAGCCTTCAGAGACTGGGGGACCTTTCATCCTTCAGAAGACATTCCTCAGAGCATGTAGGACAGTTGGAGTCCCTGGGTTTGGTTTCACACTTGTGCTGGCAGCCCCCCAGTGCTGGCGTGGGGCTGCTGGCAGTGAGGACACCGTCGCCTGCTGACAGCATCGAGTCCCCTGAGCGTCTGTGGGGACAGACCCAGGAGAGGACTGCAAACATCTCCCATGCAGATGTCTCCAGCTGAGTGACTGAGGGAGTTTTAGGCTGTGCCTTTAACATTTTCCACATTTTCCACTTGAACAGAAAGTGGTAGAATGTAAATAAATCACCACTGGATGTAAAAAGGAAACTAATCATGGAATCAGAGAATTATCAGGGTTGGAAGGGAGCTCAAGGCTCAGCCAGTTCCAACCCCCTGCCATGGGCAGGGACACCTCACACTACAGTAAGTTGCTCACAGCCACATCCAGCCTGGCCTTAAACACCTCCAGGGATGAGGCTTCCACCACCTCCCTGGGCAACCTGTGCCAGTGTCTCACCACCCTCATGGGGAAGAACTTCTTCCTCATGTCCAGTCTGAATCTCCCCACTTCCAGCTTTGTTCCATTCCCCCCAGTCCTGTCACTCCCTGACACCCTCAAAAGTTCCTCCCCAGCTTTCTTGTAGCCCCCTTCAGATACTGGAAGGCCACAAGAAGGTCACCTTGGAGCCTTCTCCTCTCCGGACTGCACAACCCCAATTCTCTCAATCTGTCTCCAGAGCAGAGCAGCTCCAGCCCTCTGCTCATCCTCATGGCCCTTCTCTGGACACCTTCCAGCACCTCCAGATCCTTCCTGGAACAGAGGCTCCAGAACTGGACCCAGAGCTCCAGGTGTGCTCTCAGCAGAGTGGAGCAGAGGGGGAGAATCCCCTCCCTGCCCTGCTGGCCACACTTCTCCTGCTGCAGCCCAGGCTCTGCTTGGCTCTCTGGGCTGCAAGTGCTCACTGCTGGCTCCTGCTGAGCTTCTCCTCCCCCAGCACCCCCAAGTCCCTCTCCTCAGGGCTGCTCTCCAGCCAGTCCCTGCCCAGCCTGCATTTGTGCTTGGGATTGCCCTGCCCCAGCTGCAGGACCTTGCCCTTGGTCTTGTTGAACCTCCTGAGGTTGTCTTGTGCCCAGCTCTGCAGCCTGTCCAGGTCCCTCTGGATGGATCCCTTCCCTCCAGCCTGTCTGCTGCACCACACAGCTTGGTGCCATCAGCAAACCTGCTGAGGGAGCCTCAATGCCACTGCCCATGGCACCAACAAAGATGTTGACCAAGCCTGGTCCCAGCACTGAGGCCTGAGGGACTCCACTTGTCCATGGCCTCCCCTTGTTCATGGAGCCATGATGATAAGTTCTAAGCAATCCCATTGGACACACTATCAATGAAGTGGGGTTGTCTGTACTATTTTTCTCTCTTTCAGCTTCCTCTCTCTGGGAGGTACTAACTTGCTCCTGCTTGGCTCTTCTGACCTTGGCTGTGCTCTGTGTTTTGGCTGAGTACTAACAAACTCTGTTCTTGTCCCTCTGTGTCCAGGGGGGTAAGGAGAGGAGCAGGGAAGGGAAAGCTGTTAGCAGCTCCCCTGGTTTTTGGCCAGGGTGGTTCTTGTGCTGTTTATAAAGTGTCAATCCCTGTAAATATTGTAAATATTGGGTATTTTGTACATATCCATTGCATTGCATTGCAGATTGTAGTTTTGCTTGTAAATACAGCTTCATTTGCTTCCAGCTGGGCTGGGCTGGCAATTTAATGTTGGGGGAGGGGGGGATTTTCAACCCACCCCAGTGATGCAGCCAGGCTTCTCTTAAAGACCAGAGGAATCCAGCCCTGTGCTTCAGATTCAAGGTACCAGAGGAAGCAGAAGTGATTGCAGGGGACATCTGCCTTCAGCTGGTTGTGGCCATGGACTGAGACAATGTCCCCTGTGCCTGAGTGTGGTGGCTCTTAAAAACTCACAAGTCCTTAAAGCTATTGATGATTCTGAAGGTGCTCTTCCTCCAAGACTGGATGTTGCTGGACCTAGTTGGGTCCAGTCTGGGGAGGAGAATTTAATAGCACAGGAAGAGTGGAGTTCCCTGATAGACTCATTCATTTCTGGCTGGTTTGGACCCATGGAGATATGCAGAACATTGGACTCCTTTCCTGGCCACACTTCAGAGGGCAGCCTTGGGCATCACCACAGCTGGTTCTCTGTGCAGACCTGTGATGGCTTAGGGGCTAGGTGCCTTTAAGAAACCACAGCGTTGAAGACCTCCAGAGGCCAGAGTGTCCAGGAGGTGGACCAGGAACTGTACTCATTCCCATAAGTCCTGCATCCCTATAAAACTGGCTGCAGAGTCACTTTTCTTCCCTTTTCCCTCCCCCCCTCCTCCTGGGAGGATGCCCAAGCTGTTATCTCTTGCAGGGGAGGCCTGGTGTTGGCCTTGGCAATGCTGCCAATCAGACCTGGAGCAGCCTAACTGGGGCCTGGAGCTGCCAAGATGAATTTTAGCTGCATCACAATGGTGTGGTATGAGGGGTAGAGAGGCATGGGGGGGTGAGCATGAAGGCTTGGCTTGGTTGGCCTGGTTTAAAGGCAAGTTTGTGTGATGAGCTTCTGTGTTAAGCCCAGCCTATGGATTTTGGTGTATTTTTTCTGCTTTCCACTACTTTATGTAGTTATGAACAACCTTTCCATTTACACCTTCCAATCCTATCCCATCCCTTGTGTGAGTGTTTGCCTTTTGCCCCTTTTGGAAGAGGTAAAAGAGCAAATCTGTGTCTCTCTAAACTAAGACAAGAGCCATCATCAGCCCCCAGCCTTAACAAGGACCCAGGGAGCAGCAGATGGGTGACACCTCTGCAGGGCTGCCCATCACACACTGCTGCTGCCCATCACACACTGCTGCTGCCCATCACACACTGCTGCTGCCCATCACTCACTGCTGCTGCCCATCACTCACTGCTGCTGCCCATCACACACTGCTGCTGCCCATCACTCACTGCTGCTGCCCATCACACACTGCTGCTGCCCATCACTCACTGCTGCTGCCCATCACTCACTGCTGCTGCCCATCACACACTGCTGCTGCCCATCACTCACTGCTGCTGCCCATCACTCACTGCTGCTGCCCATCACACACTGCTGCTGCTCATCACTCACTGCTGCTGCCCATCACTCACTGCTGCTGCCCATCACACACTGCTGCTGCCCATCACTCACTGCTGCTGCCCATCACTCACTGCTGCTGCTCATCACTCACTGCTGCTGCCCATCACTCACTGCTGCTGCTCATCACTCACTGCTGCTGCCCATCACTCACTGCTGCTGCCCATCACACACTGCTGCTGCCCATCACTCACTGCTGCTGCCCATCACACACTGCTGCTGCCCATCACTCACTGCTGCTGCCCATCACACACTGCTGCTGCCCATCACTCACTGCTGCTGCCCATCACACACTGCTGCTGCCCATCACTCACTGCTGCTGCCCATCACTCACTGCTGCTGCCCATCACACACTGCTGCTGCCCATCACTCACTGCTGCTGCTCATCACACACTGCTGCTGCCCATCACACACTGCTGCTGCTCATCACTCACTGCTGCTGCCCATCACTCACTGCTGCTGCCCATCACTCACTGCTGCTGCCCATCACACACTGCTGCTGCTCATCACTCACTGCTGCTGCTCATCACACACTGCTGCTGCCCATCACACACTGCTGCTGCCCATCACTCACTGCTGCTGCCCATCACTCACTGCTGCTGCCCATCACTCACTGCTGCTGCTCATCACTCACTGCTGCTGCCGATCACACACTGCTGCTGCTCATCACTCACTGCTGCTGCTCATCACTCACTGCTGCTGCCCATCACTCACTGCTGCTGCCCATCACACACTGCTGCTGCCCATCACTCACTGCTGCTGCTCATCACTCACTGCTGCTGCCCATCACTCACTGCTGCTGCCGATCACACACTGCTGCTGCCCATCACTCACTGCTGCTGCCCATCACACACTGCTGCTGCCCATCACACACTGCTGCTGCTCATCACACACTGCTGCTGCCCATCACTCACTGCTGCTGCCCATCACTCACTGCTGCTGCCCATCACTCACTGCTGCTGCCCATCACACACTGCTGCTGCCCATCACACACTGCTGCTGCTCATCACTCACTGCTGCTGCCCATCACACACTGCTGCTGCTCATCACACACTGCTGCTCCTCATCACTCACTGCTGCTGCCCATCACTCACTGCTGCTGCCCATCACACACTGCTGCTGCCCATCACACACTGCTGCTCCTCATCACTCACTGCTGCTGCCCATCACACACTGCTGCTGCCCATCACTCACTGCTGCTGCCCATCACTCACTGCTGCTGCTCATCACTCACTGCTGCTGCCCATCACACACTGCTGCTGCCCATCACACACTGCTGCTGCTCATCACACACTGCTGCTGCCCATCACACACTGCTGCTGCTCATCACTCACTGCTGCTGCCCATCACTCACTGCTGCTGCTCATCACTCACTGCTGCTGCCCATCACACACTGCTGCTGCCCATCACACACTGCTGCTGCCCATCACTCACTGCTGCTGCTCATCACACACTGCTGCTGCTCATCACTCACTGCTGCTGCTCATCACTCACTGCTGCTGCCCATCACTCACTGCTGCTGCCCATCACACACTGCTGCTGCCCATCACACACTGCTGCTGCTCATCACTCACTGCTGCTGCCCATCACTCACTGCTGCTGCCCATCACACACTGCTGCTGCTCATCACTCACTGCTGCTGCCCATCACTCACTGCTGCTGCCCATCACACACTGCTGCTGCCCATCACACACTGCTGCTGCCCATCACTCACTGCTGCTGCCCATCACTCACTGCTGCTGCCCATCACTCACTGCTGCTGCCCATCACACACTGCTGCTGCTCATCACACACTGCTGCTGCCCATCACACACTGCTGCTGCCCATCACACACTGCTGCTGCCCATCACACACTGCTGCTGCCCATCACTCACTGCTGCTGCCCATCACACACTGCTGCTGCTCATCACACACTGCTGCTGCTCATCACTCACTGCTGCTGCCCATCACACACTGCTGCTGCCCATCACACACTGCTGCTGCCCATCACACACTGCTGCTGCCATCACACACTGCTGCTGCCCATCACTCACTGCTGCTGCCCATCACACACTGCTGCTGCACATCACTCACTGCTGCTGCCCATCACACACTGCTGCTGCCCATCACACACTGCTGCTGCCCATCACTCACTGCTGCTGCCCATCACACACTGCTGCTGCCCATCACTCACTGCTGCTGCCCATCACACACTGCTGCTGCCCATCACTCACTGCTGCTGCCCATCACTCACTGCTGCTGCCCATCACTCACTGCTGCTGCCCATCACACACTGCTGCTGCCCATCACTCACTGCTGCTGCCCATCACACACTGCTGCTGCCTGCTCTGCAGGCCCCTCCTGTCCCCTTGCTGCCAGCAGCTTCATGCTTCAGAGTTGTTGAGTCAACATCTTCCAGGCAGGAATAGTTCAGAGAAACAAACACAGCCCAGTGGTGGAGGTGCATCACAGCTGCCACATCACAACACCCAGTTCTGAAGACCCAGGCAGAGCATCCAGAGTGCCACTGGCCACCAAGAGGAGCCCTCAGAAGGCACTCATCTGCCCTTGCTTAGCAAGCCTCCACTCACAATCACACAATCACAGAATCAATAAGGTTGGAAAAGACCTCAAGGATAATCAAAGTCCAGCCTGTCACCCAAGACCTCATGACCACTAAAGCATGGCACCAAGTGCCACGTCCAATCCCCTCCTGAACACCTCCAGGGATGGTGACTCCACCACCTCCCTGGGCAGCACATTCCAATGTCTAACAACTCTCTCCATGAAGAACTTTCTCCTCACCTCCAGCCTAAACCTTCCCTGGCACAACTTGAGACTGTGTCCTCTTGTTCTGCTGCTGGTTCCCTGGGAGCAGAGCCCAACCCCCACCTGGCCACAACCTCCCTTCAGGTAGTTGTAGACAGCAATGAGGTCTGCCCTGAACCTCCTCTTCTCCAGGCTAAACAAATCATTCTGGAAGGAAGCCTCTGTACTATGGAGCCAGAAGGCAGTGGAAATCAGAGCTGCAGGCCACCTTTGAAACACAGAACTGAGTTTTCCACCACCTTTTTTTTTTCCTTCCCCCCTAAAAAGCAACTTTCCAAAAAGTCTCCTCCAAAGCTCTCTGTTTGCTTGGATCTGCTTTCCCTAGGGATCAGGAGCAGCAGCAAAGGGAAGATGGCAATTTGGTGCCTGCCCTCCCAGCCCAGCATTACAGCAGCAGATTTGGGTATTTTTGTCCTGCTTCCTCTCAGATATTTTTAGCCACTCAAGTGACTTGTGGCAGTTCCCCGAGGCCAGAGTGATTCAAACAGTCTGGGAGCAGGGCTGGAGTGCTCCTTGGGAAAGGAGACTCTGCCCAGCAACCTCAAGAGCTGGGCTCAAAGGCATAAGGACTCTGAAAACTGGAGCAGTGCTTCCAGAATGAGGTTTGAATTTTCTGGTTATTATGTCATGGTGGGGAGGGATCTGTGTGCTTCTGAAGCTGGTGAAAGGGAGGGATTATCCTCACAGGCAGCATGGAGTGCAAGGCTGCACCATGGAAACTCCCTCTCTCCTGGCCAGCAGCAGCTTTTAACTCTGTCCTGACCACCATCTGCCCTTTCTGTCCTGCCTTCCTCCCCTGCAGCCCCATTTCCAACAGTGCTCCTCAGTTCTCCTCCTCCTCCAGACACTCAACCCACAGATCACTAACTTCTCAGTTCCTATGATGGACTTCCAGAGGTTTTTCAAGCTCTTCTTTGCAGACAAAGGGACTGCTCTGGCATTTGTGAAGTTCAGCAGCCAAAGGGAGGTGAGGAACAGGACAGCTTTCCTGCCCTCCAAATCTAGCTGCCCCTTCCTGCAGGCACCTCCTAAGATACTCTTCAAGAACTGCTTCCCTCCAGATTGACAAAAACCAGAGCAAGGAACCTAAAATGAATCCCTGGGCAGAGACATTTGAGCCAGAATAAAGATTCTTCTTCTGATCCTTCTCATTCCTTTGCTTAGGAAAGGGACACACCCCAGACAGTCTCCTGTTGAGCCCCCAAGAAGTGAGCTGAAGGTGGCTTTGGGACATCATTTTGATGGTGTTTTGGTACCTGGAAGAAAGTTAGGGGAGAGAGTTGCCTGCTCAGCATGTCTTGGGAAGGGCAGTAGTTGGCAAACCTGTCCAGCAGCTCACTCCCAGAGAGCAACCTGTGGCACAAGGAAGAATAAGAATTATCAGAGATGCAGCACAAGCAGCAACCAGAGCTTTGTCCCTCTGCCACCACTCCCCAAAGAGCAGTCAGGAGTGCCTCTGACAACTGCCCTGGGATATAGAAGCACCATGGGAAGAAGCAATTAGGCCCTTCCTGGCAGGAAGGGTCTACAGAAGGCAGAAGAGATCTCGAGGCAGAGAGAGAGAGAGGGAAGCCAACCCTTGGCCAATGCTCTCTGCCTGGCATGAGGCTCTGCCTTTAGGATGCTCCTTGGGGCTGAAGCAGAAACCAAGCTTCCAGGCTCAGCTCTCAGTGTCCTTGGTCATGTGGATCATGCTGGCCTCCAGACAGCCCTCAGCAGCAGTGTCTGTGGCTGGATGGTGCCTGGCTGCTCTTGTGTGCAGAGGCTGTAAGAGACCCAAGCACAGAGGGCAGTTCTTGATCAATGGGTCCTTCCTGAGGTGTTTTGGCCGTGGACAGGAGCCAGGGAGGTCATGTGCTTGGAAGCCAATTCCCACTTCTTGCTGTCACAGGCTTGGACAGGACAGGCAGGCTCCAGAAGTTATTTACAGCAAACCAGGCAAGCCCTTTGGCAAAGCAGCTGGGGAGCAACACTGCCAGTGAGGAGGGCTGAGCCCAGGATCTTCCTCCACATGACCAGAACCACTGCAAAAAGAGCTGCTTCAAGCCTTGACTTGCCTGAGACTTGAGCCCTAACCTGGAGCTCCCCTCCTATGGAGACGGACTGAGAGAGTTGGGGTTGTTCAGTCTGGAGAGGAGAAGGCTCTGAGGAGACCTTCTTGTGGCCTTCCAGTACCTGAAGGGGGCTACAAGAAAGCTGGGGAGGGACTTTTTAGGATATCAGGGAGTGACAGGACTGGGGGGAATGGATCCAAGCTAGAGGAGGGGAGATTCAGATTGGATGTCAGGAAGAAGTTGTTCCCCATGAGGGTGGTGAGACACTGGCACAGGTTGCCCAGGGAGGTGGTGGAAGCCTCATCCCTGGAGGTTTTTGCAGCCAGGCTGGATGTGGCTGTGAGCAACCTGCTGTGGTGTGAGGTGTCCCTGCCCGTGGCAGGGGGTTGGAACTGGCTGAGCCTTGAGGTCCCTTTCAACCCTGATAGTTCTGTGATTCTACCCTTGCAGAGAAAAGAAGAGGCAGGTCTGTAGTGCCCACACTGGGGCACTGATCTGCTCTGTGGTGAGCACAGTCACTCCTGCTGCCAACCCACACAGCTCAGCTGCCACATCTTGGCCCCAAGCTGGTGGGATAGATGCTGAAAGCTTGGGGAGATAGTCCTGGGCTCTGCAGCCAGAAGAAAAGGCTTCTCCTTCCACAGGGACAGAAGGGAAACATCCCTGCCCAGCTTGCTGCCTGACAACCTTGGCTGTCACCCAGCAGTGGCAGGCAACTGCTTTATGTCTTTGCTGTGGTGGTTGCTCTTCCACAGCTCATGGCTTCACTTCCCAGGCTGTGCCCTAGGAAAGCAATGGGCAGTGCGAGGTGAGCACAGTATTGATCAAAGCCTGAGGAGATGCCAAGCTGTGCAGTGGAGGCACCTGGTGCTCAGACAAGAGTTACAGGTGCACACAGCCTTCCAAGTGCAGCTAAGTCAGCCTGGATGGAGGAGCCTGACCACCACCACCAGCAAAAAGAGAAGCTGGACCAGGGAGTGAAGCAATTCCCCTCCTCAGACCCTGCCCAAGGCTCAGTCAGAACCACAGAGTAAGAAAAAGAAGGATGTGGGAACATGGGGTTGAGGATGAATCCTCACCACAGAGCAGGGGAGTTGTCCTGGGAGAAGGTTTCCCACCAGAGAGTGTGGAAACACTGCACCTAGAACTTCCCTGAAGAGCAGGCCCAGGTGAGATGACTGATCTCCAACTTCTCCTTTGTGGAAGGGCAGCTTCACTTGGAGCTTCCTCATCTGGGTCTGCACCTCAGTGTTTGAAATTCATGGGTCTATGATCCACTCACACAGCATGTTGGACTGGCTGCAGCTCAGGAGTCTTGTGGTGACCTTCCTGGCCATGTTCTGGTGCCAAAAGAAAGAAACAGCTCTGTGGAGATCTGCTCTGGGGTGAGAGCCAACATCTGGGGGCTTCCTTCAGGTTTAGAGCTTCACTCAGTCACAGAACAGATCCATTTCTGTTAGAAGGGACCTCCAATAATCACAGGATCACAGCATTAACCAGGCTGGAAAAGACCTCTGAGATCATCAAGCCCAACCTATCACCCAACACCATCTCATCATCTACCCCATGGCACTGAGTGCCTCACCCAGTCTGGTTTTAAACACTTCCAGGGATGGTGACTCCATCACCTCCCTGGGCAGCACATCCCAATGGCCAATCTCTCTTTCTGGGAAGAATTTCTTCCTAACATCCAGCCCAAACCTCCCCTGGCACAGCTTGAGACTGTGTCCTCTCCTGTCACTGGGTACTTGGGAGCAGAGCCCAACCCCCACCTGGCTACAACCATCTGGTCCAACTGCCTGACCCCTCAGGGCTGGTCAAACATGTTGCCTCCTGAACACTGACAGGCTTGGAACATCAGACAGCTCTCTGGGGAGCCTGTTCCAGGGTATGACCACCCTCTGGGTGAAGAAATGCTTCCTCATGGCAAGTCTGGACCTCCTCTGATGCAGTTTTTTTCCAAACTAAACAAGCCCAAAGCCCTCCTCTGCTGCTCCCCCTCCTCTGCTCAGTTGTGCCCTGGCATAGGACAAGGAGCAATGGATGGAAACTCCAGCACAGGAGGTTCCACATCAACATGAGGAGGAACTTCTTGACTGTGAGGGTCACAGAGCCCTGGAGCAGGCTGCCCAGAGAGGCTGTGGAGTCTCCTTCTCTGGAGACTTTCCAGACCCATCTGGATGTGTTCCTGTGTGACCTGCACTGGATTCTATGGTCCTACTCTGGCAGGGGTTTGGACTCCAAGATCTCAAGAGGTCCCTTCCAATCCCTAACATCCTCTGATCCTCACAGGAGCTCTCTCCCTAGCTTTTTGCCTGCCTCTGGACATGTTTGAGGCCCTCAACGTCCTTTTAGATGGTGGAGCCCAAGGCTGCACACCGTACTCAAGGTGAGAGGTGATCAACTCTATCAGGTTCAAGTCATTATGAGTTGAAATCCTGTCTGGGCCTGAATCATAGTATTGTCAGGGTCAGATGGGACCTCGAGGATCATCCAGTTCCAACCCCCCCTGCCATGGAGAGGGACACCTCACACCAGACCACAGAGAACAGAGAGACAGGACAAGAACATCTAGTCCCCAGCTTGGGGCAGAGCAGCTCTTCTGAGCTCCAGGGCTTGTGTAAGGCAACAAGAAACCCAAAGCACAGAGCAGTCTCTTGGAGTAAACTGCAAAAAGGATGAAGAGGAAGAGTCATTAGGAGGAAGAGTGGAGCTGCCAAGGCTTGGAATATGGAGAAGACATCAGAAATGGACCCAGACATGCCAGTGGGACCTCCTGGCTCCCAGGCTTCCTACAGAGGTTTAAGCACTGATGTGTGAGATCACTTTTGGTGCTGAGAATCTGCTGGAGCAGGCCCAGAGGAGGTCACCAAGATGATCAGAGGGTTGGAGAAACTCCCCTGTGGGGACAGGCTGGGAGAGTTGGGGCTGTTCAGCCTGGAGGAGGCTCCAGGGAGACCTTAGAGCTGCATTTCAATATCTGAAAGGGCACCTCTAGGCAGGCTGGGGAGGGACTGTTCAGAAGGGCTGTGGGGATAGGACAAGGGACAATGGTTTGGAAGTGGAGCAGGGCAGGGTTAGGTTGGACATCAGGAGGAAGTTCTGCACTGTGAGGCTGGGGAGACACTGGAACAGGTTGCCCAGGGAGGTGGCTGAGGCCCTGTCCCTGGAGACATTCAAGGTCAGACTTGATGTGGGCAGCCTGCTCTGGCTGGAAGTGTCACTGCTGCCTGCCAGGGGGTTGGACAAGGTGCCCTTGAAGGGTCCCTCCCAACCCAGTGCAATCTGTGGATCAATGAGATGCAGGCTCAGAGCCAATGTTGCTGGGCAGAGTGGAGAGACAGAGTGGAGAGACAATCCCCACACCTGGAGGCTGAGCCAAGGTTGAGCTCAAGGGCTCTTCAAGGGCATCAAGAAGAGATTTGGACTCAGCATTGTTTGGCACAGTCCACAAGGGATGCAAGCACAGCTGTGAGGTCAGAGTGCTTGGAACTGGGGGGGTGCAGGACTTGAGTTGTATTATAATAATAACAACAACAACAATAATAATAATAATAATAATAATAATAATAATAATAATAATAATAATAATAATATCATCTTCTTGTTGTTGTTCCTCTTGTTTATCAACAGTTATAATTTCTGGTCAGATTCAGCTTCTTCCTTCTTTTCCCACCTCCCAGATCTCAGAGCTGCCCCTGTGCCCCTACTCCAGGGACACTGTTTCACCCATCTGCCATCTTTTTTCCTTCCCCAGCTCCCTTTTTTCCTGCAGATCACCCTCCAGCTGGTCTCAGCAGAGGAAAGAGGTTGAAGCTAAAGCTGTAGAAAAAAGAAATTATGCCCAGGAAGCACAGGGTGAGAGATGTGTCAGGGAGCAAAGCTGGGTGTGTTGACTGGCAGTAAATCATTGAACTGTTTTGGTTGGAAGAGACCTTTCAAGTCCAAACATGAGCCCAGCCTGTGCCAGGCTGTGACAACCCTCTGGGGAAGAATTTTCTGCTCAAAATATCCTCTGCTCTGGAGACAAACTGAGAGAGTTGGGGTTGTTCAGTCTGGAGAGGAGAAGGCTCCAAGGAGACCTTCTTGTGGCCTTCCAGTATCTGAAGGGAGCTACAAGAAAGCTGGGGAGGGAGTTTTTAAGATGTCAGGGAGTGACAGGACTGGGGGGAATGGAACAAAACTAGAAGTGGGGAGATTCAGATTGGATGTTAGGAAGAAGTTCTTCCCCAGGAGGGTGGTGAGAGACTGGCACAGGTTGCCCAGGGAGCTGGTGGAAGCCTCATCCCTGGAGGTTTTTGCAGCCAGGCTGGATGTGGCTGTGAGCAACCTGCTGTAGTGTGAGGTGTCCCTGCCCATGGCAGGGGGTTGGAACTGGCTGAGCCTTGAGGTCCCTTCCAACCCTGACAGCTCTGTGATTCTGTGCCACAGTTCTACACAATGCACAGAGTGCTGGTTCCCATGCAGGGGGAATGTAGCTCTTGACTGGAGCTGTGAGTTCAGAGAACCCCCAGCAGAAAGCACCTAGCTCCCACCAGCCCAGCCCAGCCCAGCCCAGCATCTTACACCCCATGCTCATCTCTCAGACCCTTATCTTCTCCTCTGCAACTTGCTGCCCAATATTCTTAAAGAAATAATCTCCTCAGAGGGATTGAATTCTGAGTCCTGGCGTTCTGCTGCTCTGATCCAACCTTCCCTGGTGCTATAAAGTAATAACTGATCTGGATGTGGATTAGCTCAGCTTTATCAGGAGCTACCAGAGATCTTCTGGGCCAGTCACTGGGGATGGGATAAGACAGAAGTGTCCATCTCTGGGTAGAAAGCAGAGTCAGGGGTTGGACATGAGGGGGATCCTGACTTGCATGGAAACAAAGTTAGGGAAAAACAAAATCCTTCCTGTGGAAATACAGGCATCAAGCCAGCCAGAGGATTGTTCTTCTTCTCCCAAAAGAAACAGAAGTGTCTGACACTGTTCCATGTGCCATCCTGGTCTCCAAGGTGGCAAAGTGTGGACTTGAGGGGTGGCCACTGGCTGGATAAGGAACTGGCTGGATGGACACACTCTGAGAGCTCAGTGTCTGAAAGGAGACCAGTGGCCAGTGGTGTCCCTTGGGGGTGGGCACTGGGACCCTTGGCAGGGTCATGGACAGTGGGATGGAGGCACCCCCAGCAGATGGCACCAAGCTGTGTGGTGCTGTTGGCACACTGGAGGGAAGGGATCCATCCAGAGGGACCTGGACAGGCTGCAGAGCTGGGCACAAGACAACCTCATGGAGTTCAACAAGGCCAAGGGCAAGGTCCTGCAGCTGGGGCAGGGCAATCCCAAGCACACATCCAAGCTGGGTGAGGAGTGGCTGCAGAGCAGCCTGGAGGAGAAGGCCTTGGGGGTGTCAGTTGGTGACAAACTGCCCAGGAGCCAGCAATGGTCCCTGGCAGCCCAGCAGGCAGCTGTGTGCTGAGCTGCATCCAGAGCAGGGAGAGCAGCAGCACAGGGAGGGGATTCTGCCCTCTGCTCTGCTCTGCTCACACCCCACCTGCAGCACTGCCTCCAGCTCTGGGGACCCCAGCACAAGAAGGACCTGGAGCTGCTGGAGAGGGTCCAGAGGAGGCCACAGAGATGATCAGAGGGCTGAGAACCTCCCTGTGGGGACAGACTGTGAGAGTTGGGGGTGTTGAGCCTGGGGAAGAGAAGGCCCCAGGGAGACCTCAGAGCAGCCTTCCAGTACCTGAAGGAGCTCCAAGAAAGCTGGGGAGGGACTTTGGACAAGGGCTGGGAGTGCCAGGATGAGGGACAATGGCTTTGAGCTGGGAGAGGGGAGATTGAGACTGGAGATGAGGAAGAAATTGCTGAGAGTGAGGCCGGGGAGACACTGGCACAGGTTGCCCAGGGAGGCTGTGGATTCCCCCTGCCTGGAGGTGTTCAAGGCCAGGCTGGATGAGGCCTTGAGCACCCTGGGCTGGTGGGAGGTGTCCCTGCCCTTGGCAGGGGGTTTGGAACTGGATGATCTTTGAGGTCCTTTCCAACCCAACCCATTCTCTGTGCCTGTGATTCCATGAGTGCAGCTCAAAGGCAACCAGAAGCCAGAGCCATGGCAGGAATTGTGCTGCCAGTCAGTCCTCAGCACCATGACATGCAGGGTGATCACCCAACAATTACAAGCAGTGTCACTGAGAGATTGATTGCTTACATCCAGAGGAAATGGGTCCATAATTCCTCTTCTGGATCTTCTCCAGGCTCTGTGGCATTCATTTCACTTGAATTGGCAGAGCAGCAGATAGCAAGCAGCAGAGCAAAGGCAGAGGCTTTCTCCAGGCAGTACAAGGTCTGTGCTTGGAAGCTCAGCTGGGAGCACAGCCAGGAGAACCTCACACTTGGGGCTGAGCAGACCTGGATCCAGGCTCCCCTAATCAGACAGACAGGTTTGCACCACAGTCCTAAAGCCTGGCACTGCCCTACAAGGTGATGCCAAATGGATGAACAGTGGCATACTTGAACTGCATGGGCAGAGGCATCCAGGGTTTGACTGCAAAGCCTTCACCAAACCTGGAGTCCAGCACAGGGACCTGCTGAAACCCTTCCTTTGAAGGCAGCCCTGTTGCTGTACCCTGCTGCTGGGGTGGTCTCCTCTGCCATGTGGCATCCAGAAAGTGGAGTGGAAAGCACTGGTGGTTGTCATTAGGATGCTCACAGTGGGTTCTGCTCTGGGGATAACAGAGTTCCTGGTTGATGGACATGGAAGTGCCTGAGCTGTCCTCAGCCTCCTTGCCTTCACTTGCATCATGTCACATTTTTAAGTGGAGAAGGCAGCAGCAGCCTGAGGAGAATTGGATGGCAGTCACAGCTTGATCTCTCCTCAGATTCACCTTACAAGAGCCAGGAGGTAGCTCTGGGCAGCCTGACCCTCGGGACTGACCCTGCAACCTCTAGGCAGGGACTCAGCCAGCCCAAAGCAGTTCTGTGGGGAGCAAGTCAGGCTTCCACCAGCACCCTGAGAGGCTTCAGACAGGGGACACTGAAACCAGGAGCAGGAGAAGACCCTGTGCTGGAGAAGCACAGGAGAAGCCAAGCCACCACTGCTCCTCTCTGCTGGGGAGCAGCTGCTCCTCCAGGCATGAGTGGCCACGAGGCTTGAGATGTCACTGCCCCTTCCCAGCACCAGCCATGCTTCTGCAGCCATCTCCCCCTTCATTACCCCTCTGGGAGAAAAGCAAGAGGAGCTTCCCTTCCCTCTAGAGCTACCCCAGCAGCTTGGAGTCCAGGAGGTTATTTCTGTGGAGTTGCCTGGGGGGGGTCAGATGTGAGCTGAGCTGGAACTTGAGCAGCAGTGTGATGGTGCTGGGACCTGCTGAGCCAGCAGAGCACTGTGAGAGGATCTCTTTATCTGCTTGACTCAGAGGATGTTTACCCAGCTTGTGGGGGATCACTTGATTGGAAATTACATCCCCAGAGCTCCAGACAGGATTGTCTGCCTGCCAGCTCTCCCCACCTCCTCCAGAGCCCTAACCACATCTAAGACTCCCTGAACAGCACAGGACTAAGCAGATGCAAACAGGCAACAGTTCTGGCCCTACTTCACTTCTCTCTTTCTCTCTCTTGTTCCTGCAACCACTGTGGCAGACCCCAGCCTGCACTGGAGTGCACAGGAGTGGAGGGAGGTCATCACCAGAGGAGCTGTCACCTCCCCAAACAATTTTAGCAGCACATGGAATATGTCTGGCTGAGTTGGGCAACACAGCTGGGAACCCTCCTGAGAAGTGGTCTTGCACTGCCATGGGTCCCATCTGGGAGCCTGGGCTCTGCCTGGTCCTCCAGGAGAGATGTTGAGATGTAGACTGGATGTTAGGGAAGAAACTCTTTAGAATGAGGGTGGGGAGACACTGGAACAGGTTGCCCAGGGAGGTTGTGGCTGCTCCCTCCCTGGAGGTGTTCAAGGTCAGGCTGGATGAGGCCTTGAGCACCCTGGGCTGGTGGGAGGTGTCCCTGCCCATGGCACGGGGTTGGAACTGGATGAGCTTTAAGTCCTTTCCAACCCAACCCATTCTATGAATCCGTGACCTGCTGCAGCCCCAAAGCTCACTGCCCCATTTTTTGACAAGCAAATACAATTAAAAGCAGCTTTTTCCTCCTGTCTGTCTGCCTTCAGGAAACAAAGCCACCCCTGGACACCACCACTCAGCTCAGATGGGAAGAGCCTGGCTGCTGCAGGGCATTGTTACTGCTGCAGGGCACTGTGCATCCTCTGACTGCAGTGATCAGCTGGCAGAGCAGGCAGGAGGACCCTGAGATGTGGAGCAGAGAATCAGAGAATCATAGAATCAGTCAGGGCTGGAAGGGACCACAAGGATCATCCAGTTCCAACCCCCCTGCCATGGGCAGGGACACCTCACACTACAGCAGGTTGCTCAGAGCCACCTCCAGCCTGGCTGCAAACACCTCCAGGGATGGAGCCTCAACCACCTCCCTGGACAACCCATTCCAGGCTCTCACCACTCTCATGGGGAAGAACTTCTTCCTCATGTCCAGTCTGAATCTCCCCACTTCCAGCTTTGTTCCATTCCCCCCAGTCCTGTCACTCCCTGACACCCCAAGAAGTCCCTCCCCAGCTTTCTTGTAGCTCCCTTCAGATACTGGAAGGCCACAAGAAGGTCTCCTCAGAGCCTTCTCCTCTCCAGACTGCACAACCCCAACTCTCTCAGTCTGTCCTCATAGCAGAGCAGCTCCAGCCCTCTGCTCATCCTCATGGCCCTTCTCTGGACACCTTCCAGCACCTCCAGATCCTTCCTGGAACAGAGGCTCCAGAACTGGACACAGAGCTCCAGGTGTGGTCTCAGCAGAGTGGAGCAGAGGGGGAGAATCCCCTCCCTGACCCTGCTGGCCACACTTCTTCTGCTGCAGCCCAGGCTCTGCTTGGCTCTCTGGGCTGCAAGTGCTCACTGCTGGCTCCTGCTGAGCTTCTCATCCCCCAGCACCCCCAAGTCCCTCTCCTCAGGGCTGCTCTCCAGCCAGTCCCTGCCCATTCTGCATTGGTGCTTGGGAAACAGTTGATGCACCTGCAAGAGGACCATGCTTTGGAGATTCAGAGCCACTTTCATCTGCAGAGCTTAGAGCCCTTGAAGCTGTTATGAAATCAGCCTGCAAAAGCTCTCCAGAGCAGACTTCAGTGCACCTTCCACACTGCCTGCATGCATGGGAGAGTCAAGCAACACTCAGATGCTGGGAGCAGAGACCTCATCTGCTGCTGCTCTGGCTCCTGGGGCAAAGAGACTGACAGAAAGGACATTCCCTGAGGACTTCAACAAGGACCAGGCAGTCTGGTCCCAGAGCTGCTGTTCCTCACCATTAAACATTTAGCAGCTGTCCTCATCTTGAGTTCCCTCCATGAGCTGTTCCCAGTGAGTGTCCCCTGTGGAACACAGGAAAGAAAACCCCCAGGAGGTGTTCTGGAGCCTGCAGCTAACCAAGGCAGGCAAGGACAGGCTCCTGGTGCCCCTGCCTGCCCTCAGCATGGCTGAGCTCTTGCTTTCCAGCATCCAGCCTGCTGCACCTTCAGGTTGTGTGGCCACCAAGTGAGATGTGGCCAGGCTGCAGAGCTGGGCAAAGGGGGACCTCATGAGGTTCATCAAGAGCAAGTGTAGAGTCCTGCAGCTGGGCAGGAACAGTCCCCAGCACCACTACAGTGAGAGGTGACCTGCTGGGAAGCAGCTCCATGGAGAAGGACCTGGGAGTGCTGGGGGACAATAAGTTCTCCATGGGACAGCAAAGTGCCCTGGTGGCCAAGGAGGCCAATGGGCTCCTGGGGTGCATTGAGTGTGGCCAGCAGGGCAGGGGAGGTTCTCCTCCCTCTCTGCTCTGCCCTGGTGAGACCTCACCTGGAGCATTGTGTCCAGTTCTGGGCTCCCCAGTTCAAGAGGGACAGGGATCTGCTGGAGAGAGTCCAAGGGAGGCTATGAGGATGCTGAAGGGCCTGGAACAGCTGTGTGATGAGGAGAGGCTGAGAGCCCTGGGGTGGTTAGCCTGGAGAAGAGAAAGCTGAGAGGAGATCTGAGTGATGTTTGCAGATATCTGAGGGGTGGGGGGCAAGCAGGGGCCAGGCTCTATCAGTGGTGTCCTGTGATAGGACAAGGGGCAATGGATACAAACTGGAATCCAGGAAGTTCCACCTCAACACGAGGGAAAAATTCTTTGGTGTGAGGGTGCTGGAGCCCTGGAGCAGGCTGCCCAGAGGAGTTGTGGAGTCTCCTTCTCTGGAAACTTCAAAGTTCCCCCTGGCTGTCTTCCTGTGTGAGCTGCTGTGGGTGCCCTGCTGGAGCAGGGGGGTTGGACTGGATGATCTTCCAACCCCTGACATTCTGTGATTCTCTGCTAAGTGCCAGAGAATAATTTTTAGCTGCCTCAGTGTCTAAAAGCACAACAACTGTGGGAGCTGAGCAGCCTGCCATGGGAGGTACCATCATCGGAGTTCCTGTCCTCAGGCCCCCCATGTCCCTGTGCCACCCACAGCAGCCACCCAACCTCCTTTGCCTCCTCTTAGTGCAGAGCCCAAACGTGCCCAGCTCACACCCCAGACACTGCTGCAGTGCTGCATAAGAGGCAAAGTTCTGCTGCCCTGGGAGAAGCCTGCAGCAACCAGCAGGAGCTGGTGTGGTCCCAGCTGGCAGAAGGGCTCAGGGAAGCCCTGGGTCTGTCCTCTCAGCCCTTTGGCAGCCATGAGAACTGCTTCTTTGCCCCCTGTGCCAGCTCCTGGGGTTCAAAGCAGTGTGTGCTGGTCAGAAATCCCAGACCAAGCCCCAGGAAGCAGAGAGCCAACCTGCAGCCACATTGCCACCCCTGGCTGGCATTGTGGGCACAGCTGCCACACCTCCCTCCAGATGCAGGCACCTGCCATGGTGTGATGTCACCAGAGGGCAGACCCAGCTTCCCTGGCCAGTGCCAGTGTCACCATGCCCTGTGCACCACACTGCAGAGCTCTGCTCAGGGAATGATCAGCAAGAAAGGGGCTGCAAATTCCAGCCCTCAGAGAATCACAGAATGGTTGGGACTGGGAGGGACCTCTGAAGATCATCCAGACCAACCCCCTGCTAAAGCAGGGCACCCACAGCAGCTTGCCCAGGGGCACAATGCCCAGGGTGGGTTGGAAGCTCTCCACACAAGGAGACTCCACAACCTCTCTGGGCAGCCTGCTCCAGGCCTCCAGCACCCTCACACCAAAGAGGTTTCTCCTCCTCTTCAGATGCAACCTCCTGGGTTCCAGTTTGTGCCTCTTGCCCCTTGTCCTGTCCCTGGGCACCACTGAGCAGAGTCTGGCCCCAGCCTCTTGCCCCCCAGCCTTTAGCTGTTGCTGAGCATTGCTCAGATCCCCTCTGGGGCTGCTCTTCTCCAGGCTCTCAGCCCCAGGGCTCTCAGCCTTTGCTCCTCACAGAGCTGCTCCAGGCCCCTCAGCAGCTTTGCAGCCTCTGCTGGACTCTCTCCAGTAGTTTCCTGTCTCTGCTGAATTGGAGAGCCCAGAACTGGACCCAGGACTCTAGTTGAGGTCTCAGCAAGGCAGAGCAGAGGTGGAGGAGAACCTCCCTTGCCCTTCTGGTCACACTCTTCTTAATGCATCTCAGGAGACACTTGGCCTTCTTGGTCACAAGGACACATTGCTGGCTCCTGGTGAGCTGATGTCCCCCAGCACTCCTCAGTCCTGCTCTGCAAAGCTGAGGAGCACAGGCAGGGTAGGATTGTTTAGAAGGACCAAGAAAGCCCTGGCAGGTCCCATCAGTCAGGTGCACCTCCTGCAGCACTTGTGTACTGCAGAGGGTCTCTCTGCCCTCACCAGGCACCTCCTGCACCTCCTGCACCACTTGTGTAGTGCAGAGGGTCTCTTTGTGCCCAGCAGTGTTCAGAGCAGCTCTCTGCCCTCTCTTCTGGCCTCCCAGCAGGCCTGGGAGTTGGACCCTTCCTGCATTTTGGGTCCTTTCACCTCCCACCACAGGTGGCTGAAGGACATCCTAAGGGGCAAGTTGAGTAGACATAGGGGCAGGGAGTGAGGCTTGGTCAAGCCAGGGCAGAGCTGCAGAGGTCAGAGGCAAGCTCTGGCTGACCCCATGGGCAGGTCAGGCTTTCTAAACCTGCAGGCTGTACTGGTGGGGCTGGTGGGCTGGGGCTGTGAGCACAGGCAGGAGGCTCCAAGGGACTCTCCATGACAACAGTCAGCCCTGAATGAAGCACAGGATGGCTGAGACCCTCCAGTGCAGGGAGATCCCTGCAGACCCCACAGCCAGCAGCAGTGCTGCTGATCCCAACCTCCCTCCAGTGATGTGCCAGGGTGGGACAGAGATGTTAGGAACAAGTTCTGCACCAGGAGGCTGCTGGAACACTGCAACAGGTTGCCCAGGGAGGTGGTTGGGGCCCCATCCCTGGAGATATTCAAGGTCAGGCTCAAGAGGGCTCTGGGCAGCCTGAGCTAGGTGAGGATATCCCTGCTGACTGCAGAGGGGTTGGACTGGATGACCTTCAGAGGCCCCTTCCTGCCCAACCCATTCTGTGATTCTGTGTGATTCTGGGAGAGCCAGAGGGGCTGTGCAGCCCCCAGAGCACTTAGAGCAGCAAAGCAGGTGAGGAAGGGGGGGTGGGCTCCAGTCCAGGCCATCCATGGCTCTGCCCTGCCCGAGCTGGCCAGGAAGGCAGCACTGACAGATAGGAACAGACCTGGGGATGGAGAGGAAACTCTGCCTGCCAACCCTGCAGCCCTTCCTGCCCTTGCCAGAAGAGCTCTGTTGTTCTGCAGCCCCTTGCCTGCCTGCTCAGCCCAGCTCCCTTTCTGTTCCTCTTTCTGCAGCCTCATTAGTGCAGGGGATGAAGGCTCTGATTGTTTCCCCTTGCCCTGCATGAAGGGGGAGTTTGTTTATCAGAGAGTCATGCTGGTAAGAAGGATCTTCTCATCTCCAGAAATAACTGAGGCCACCCTGGCTTCCTCCCTGATGCCTTATCTGCTTAGGAGGACTCACAAGGAGAGCTGCAGCTGGACCAGATGCCGCTCCAGGCTAAAAATATGCCTTGGAGCAGGAGGGGGACAAGCAGGGCATGAGCAAAGCACTCAGACACGCAGGAGCAGCAGGACACTGCCAAAGCATCTCCAGATGTTTGCTCAGGATGTCAGGCCTGGGGTCCTGTTTCCATGGAGAGAAGCTCCCTTTGCCCCCTTGGCTCTGGGGGACAGAGTCTCCCCTTCAGCAGCACATTTCAGCTCCCCTCACGGTGGTCACCAAACCCTTGCAGGTGGCACAGAGCAGAGGGCTGGTGCTGGTGGGCACCACTGGGGGCACCCAAAGGAGCTGGGATCAGCACAAGGTCTTCTCAGGGCCCCGTGTTTAGTGGTCTCTGGGCTGGGGGCTTAGGTTCTGGGTGTTGTTGAGAGCTCCCTGCAGATGGAGAGGACAAGGAAACCAAACCACGTGGCAGAACAGCCTCCAGCCACTCCACTTTGCTTGCCTTCACCCAAACCATTTGTGCCTTCCCAGCAAGCCAGGTGCTTTCCCTGCTGCTCACCTGGGGGTGGCTGTGTGTGTCCTACATGACCACTTTGGCCCTCCTTGTAACCACCTCCTCCATCCACCACAGCACCCCTGGGAACTTCTCTGTTGTCCAGAGAGCCTCCCAGCAGGAGGTCCATCAGTCCCTTGTCACCAGCCCAGCGTCACCACCAGCCCAATGTGGGGGGTGTGGGCTGTGGAGTGTGTGTGCCAGTCCTGCTCCACAGCCAAGCTCCATACCTGACAGGAGGGAGAAGAAGGACCCAGGTCAGCAGCAGCCATGTCCAAGCAGTCTCAGAGGTTCCCCTTCACCTCCTCCCCAAGTCCAGGCAGCATTCTGCAAGCAGTGCACAGGACACTTATGGCCTCCCCACAACCAAACCCCTCTGAACCACTCCCCTCCCCTTTTTCCAGCTCTTTCTTTACACTGTTTCATAGAACCATAGGATCCCAGGTTGGAAGGGACCTCAAGGACCATCTGGTCCAACCTCTCTTGGCCAAAGCACAACTCAGACAAGCTGGCCCAGCCCTGGACAGCTGAGCCTCAACAGTGTCCAATGCTGAGGCCTCCACCACTGCCCTAGGGAGGTTATCTCAGTGGGTGATGGTCCTTGTGAAGAGTTTTCCTCTTGTGTCCAATGGGAATCTGCCCAGGAATGACTTCTCCCCATCACCTCTCATCTTCTCCATGTGATTCCTCACAGACAGGGAATCTCCTTCTTCTTTGAAGCCACTCTTTCGGTTTTGGAACATGGTGAGAAGGTGCCCTCTGGACTTTCTTTTCTCCAGGCTGAGCACAACCATTTCTCTCAGGCTCTCAGTGGCAGCTTCCCAGTCCATGGCTCCCCTTGGTGGTCCTATTTACCCATCTATCATTTGGGGCCACCACTTCACATGGCCAAAGTCTTCTGAGCTGCTCTGAAGCCTGGCAATGGAGGGCAGAGGTTGCCCAGGATGTGGTGCTGGTGGTGCTCTGCCCAGCTCCCTCACCCAGAAGGTCAAGAAAGGAATTTTTCCTGGCAATCTGAGAAGCCAGGTGTGACTCCCCCTCCCCAGGACAGCCCCAGGCAGAGTCTCCAGACCACTCCTCTCTAGTGAAAGGATCTCAGCAGGCCTCCAGACCCCCGGGGAAGCAGCACATCAAAACCAGCTTCTGTCTGTCTGGGCAGCCCTGACTCCAGATGTGGCTCCCATGGTCCTGCCCACCCTCTCCCCAGCTGCACAGCTGGGACTGTGTTAGAGCAGGAGCATTGCCTGGGCTGGGGGAAGCTCTGGAAGCACTTTTTGCTTTCTGCCTCCATTCAGGGTTGGTTTTTTTCTTTTCCTGCAGCAATGAAGATAAATGTCAGCAAATCTCCTGCAGCCACCTCACAGGGCCAAGAGTGATCTCAGCCCTGAAGCATGTCAGGGTCCTGCAGCCTGTGTCACACCCCAAGCCCCTGCTCCAGCCAGGTCCTGTACAGCCCCAGCCACACAAGTGCCTCCTGCAGGGAGGTGCACAGTGCCCCACAGCTCAATGCTCCCTCTGTGCTCCAGAGTTTTCCTGGAACAGCTCCTCAAAAGCAGCCTGTGTGCAGCAGAAGGCTCTGCCAGGGCCAAAGCCTCTTTTGCAACCCTCCCACAAGGTTCCTGGGGTCCCAGGTGTTCTGCTGCATTCTGCTCCTTGCAGCTGGCCTCAGCCAGCACACAGCACGGTGAGACCTGGGCAGTGGAGCCTCTCATGTGGGTGCCTGGCAGGGTCAGGGCACAGATGGGCCCTGCAGCAAACATCCCAAAGGGTTTGGAAGGGGCAGGGGAGGTGACTCCCTGTCCTCTTGGCCTCTTCTGCAGAAGTTCTGCATGAGTGGGGAGTTGCAAAGAGCTTTTGCAGCTGGGTGGGCAGGAGGAAAGAGATGGGAACCACACTGCCCAGGATGCTGCAGGCCCAGCTGCTGCTCACTTCTCAGCCAGGGGGATTTTCCCAGCACCTTTCAATGGAACCACAGCTCAGGGAGCAACCACAGAATCACAGAATGACCTCTAAAGGTCATCCAGTCCAACCCCCTGCAGCCAGCAGGGACACCTGCAGCTAGAGCAGGTTGCTCAGAGCCCCAAACAGCCTGACCTGGGATGGTTCCAGGGATGGGGCAGCTCTCACCTCTCTGGGAAACCCAGGCCAGGGTCTCACCACCCCTAGTGCAAACAATGTCTTCCTAATACCTAATCTAAATCTCCCTTTTTTACTTTCAAACCCTCACCCCTTGTCCTGTCACCACAGGCCCTGAGAAAAAGTCTGTCCCCAGCTTTCTGCTCAGCCCTTGAAGCACTGCAAGGCCACCAGAAGGTCTCCCTGGAGCCTTCTCTTCTCCAGGCTGCACAACCCCAACTCTCTCAGCCTGGCCTCAAGCAGAGAGCTTCCAGCCCTGCCAGCATTGCTGTGGCCTCCTCTGGCCCTGCTCCACCAGGTCCCTGTCTGTGCTGTGCTGAGCACTCCAGAGCTGCCCCAGCACTGCAGGGGAGGTCTGAGCAGAGCACAGCAGAGGGGCAGAATCCCCTCCTGGTGACCATGGCTCTGGCATGCCCTGCTGGTCCTGCCTGCTCTGGCTTCTCCTTCCTGCACCTTGCAGCAGGAAGGGTTTTCCTCTGCCACCCAGCACAGGCATCTCCTGCCCCCCAGCACATGCCTGGAGCACACAACTTCTACCAACACCAAGGCCACTGCAGGCTCTGAGGAAGCCACATGCCCAAAGCAGCCCCACAGGGAGAGCCCAGAGCAGTCAGCTCTGCTCTGCAACAGAGCTGCACAGAAAGGACAGATCTGAAGATGCTGTTTGAAGGAACCAGCCCTGGAGTCACCAGGAGAGCCTGAGGGAGCTGAGATGTGTTCCTGTGTGACTTGCTCCAGGTGACCCTGCTCAGGCAGGGGAGTTGGACTGGATGAGCTTTCCAGGTCCCTTCCAGTCCTTCTGTGATTCTCTGGCTCTGTGACTCTGTGGCTCTGTGGTTCTGTGGCTCTGTGGTTCTGTGGCTCTGTGGCTCTGTGGTTCTGTGGTTCTGTGGTTCTGTGGTTCTGTGGCTCTGTGGTTCTGTGGTTCTGTGGTTCTGTGGTTCTGTGGCTCTGTGGCTCTGTGACTCTGTGGCTCTGTGGCTCTGTGGCTCTGTGGCTCTGTGGTTCTGTGGTTCTGTGGCTCTGTGGTCTGTGGCTCTGTGGTTCTGTGGTCTGTGGTTCTGTGGCTCTGTGGTTCTGTGGCTCTGTGGTTCTGTGGTTCTGTGGCTCTGTGGCTCTGTGGCTCTGTGGTTCTGTGGCTCTGTGGTTCTGTGGCTCTGTGGCTGTGCTCTGTGGCTCTGTGGCTCTGTGGCTCTGTGGCTCTGTGGTTCTGTGGCTCTGTGGTTCTGTGGCTCTGTGGCTCTGTGGTTCTGTGGCTCTGTGGTTCTGTGGTTCTGTGGTTCTGTGGTTCTGTGGCTCTGTGGTTCTGTGGCTCTGTGGCTCTGTGGCTCTGTGGCTCTGTGGTTCTGTGGCTCTGTGGTTCTGTGGTTCTGTGGTCTGTGGTCTGTGGCTCTGTGGCTCTGTGGCTCTGTGGCTCTGTGGTTCTGTGGCTCTGTGGTTCTGTGGCTCTGTGGCTCTGTGGTTCTGTGGCTCTGTGGTTCTGTGGCTCTGTGACTCTGTGGCTCTGTGGCTCTGTGGTTCTGTGGTTCTGTGGCTCTGTGGCTCTGTGGCTCTGTGGTTCTGTGGCTCTGTGGTTCTGTGGCTCTGTGGTTCTGTGGCTCTGTGGCTCTGTGGCTCTGTGGTTCTGTGGCTCTGTGGCTCTGTGGTCTGTGGCTCTGTGGCTCTGTGGTTCTGTGGCTCTGTGGTTCTGTGGTTCTGTGGTTCTGTGGCTCTGTGGTTCTGTGGCTCTGTGGTTCTGTGGCTCTGTGGTTCTGTGGCTCTGTGGCTCTGTGGTTCTGTGGCTCTGTGGCTCTGTGGTTCTGTGGTTCTGTGGTTCTGTGGCTCTGTGGCTCTGTGGCTCTGTGGCTCTGTGGCTCTGTGGCTCTGTGGCTCTGTGGTTCTGTGGCTCTGTGGCTCTGTGGCTCTGTGGCTCTGTGGTTCTGTGGCTCTGTGGCTCTGTGGCTCTGTGGTTCTGTGGTTCTGTGGTTCTGTGGCTCTGTGGCTCTGTGGTTCTGTGGCTCTGTGGCTCTGTGGCTCTGTGGCTCTGTGGTTCTGTGGTTCTGTGGCTCTGTGGCTCTGTGGTTCTGTGGTTCTGTGGTTCTGTGGCTCTGTGGCTCTGTGGCTCTGTGGTTCTGTGGTTCTGTGGTTCTGTGGCTCTGTGGCTCTGTGGTTCTGTGGTTCTGTGGCTCTGTGGCTCTGTGGCTCTGTGGCTCTGTGGCTCTGTGGCTCTGTGGCTCTGTGGTTCTGTGGTTCTGTGGCTCTGTGGTTCTGTGGCTCTGTGGCTCTGTGGCTCTGTGGTTCTGTGGCTCTGTGGTTCTGTGGCTCTGTGGCTCTGTGGTTCTGTGGCTCTGTGGTTCTGTGGCTCTGTGGTTCTGTGGCTCTGTGGCTCTGTGGCTCTGTGGTTCTGTGGCTCTGTGGCTCTGTGGCTCTGTGGTTCTGTGGTTCTGTGGCTCTGTGGCTCTGTGGTTCTGTGGTTCTGTGGCTCTGTGGCTCTGTGGTTCTGTGGCTCTGTGGTTCTGTGGCTCTGTGGCTCTGTGGTTCTGTGGCTCTGTGGCTCTGTGGTTCTGTGGCTCTGTGGCTCTGTGGTTCTGTGGCTCTGTGGTTCTGTGGTTCTGTGGTTCTGTGGCTCTGTGGTTCTGTGGCTCTGTGGTTCTGTGGCTCTGTGGTCTGTGGCTCTGTGGCTCTGTGGCTCTGTGGCTCTGTGGCTCTGTGGCTCTGTGGTTCTGTGGTTCTGTGGCTCTGTGGCTCTGTGGCTCTGTGGTTCTGTGGTCTGTGGCTCTGTGGCTCTGTGGTCTGTGGTTCTGTGGCTCTGTGGCTCTGTGGCTCTGTGGTTCTGTGGTCTGTGGTTCTGTGGCTCTGTGGCTCTGTGGCTCTGTGGTTCTGTGGTTCTGTGGTTCTGTGGCTCTGTGGCTCTGTGGCTCTGTGGCTCTGTGGTTCTGTGGTTCTGTGGCTCTGTGGCTCTGTGGCTCTGTGGCTCTGTGGCTCTGTGGTTCTGTGGTTCTGTGGCTCTGTGGCTCTGTGGCTCTGTGGTTCTGTGGTTCTGTGGTTCTGTGGTTCTGTGGCTCTGTGGCTCTGTGGTTCTGTGGCTCTGTGGTTCTGTGGTTCTGTGGTTCTGTGGCTCTGTGGCTCTGTGGTTCTGTGGTTCTGTGGCTCTGTGGTTCTGTGGTTCTGTGGCTCTGTGGCTCTGTGGCTCTGTGGTTCTGTGGCTCTGTGGCTCTGTGGTTCTGTGGTTCTGTGGTCTGTGGCTCTGTGGTCTGTGGTCTGTGGTTCTGTGGCTCTGTGGTTCTGTGGTTCTGTGGTTCTGTGGTCTGTGGCTCTGTGGTTCTGTGGTTCTGTGGTCTGTGGCTCTGTGGCTCTGTGGTTCTGTGGTTCTGTGGTTCTGTGGTTCTGTGGCTCTGTGGCTCTGTGGCTCTGTGGCTCTGTGGTTCTGTGGTTCTGTGGTTCTGTGGTTCTGTGGTTCTGTGGCTCTGTGGTTCTGTGGCTCTGTGGTTCTGTGGCTCTGTGGTTCTGTGGTTCTGTGGCTCTGTGGTTCTGTGGTTCTGTGGTTCTGTGGCTCTGTGGCTCTGTGGCTCTGTGGTTCTGTGGTTCTGTGGTTCTGTGGCTCTGTGGTTCTGTGGTTCTGTGGCTCTGTGGCTCTGTCTGTCTGTCAGTTTGCTGCAGCACTCCTGGGATGCTGGAGCTGGACAGGAGCTGCTTGCTCAGCAGCAGATGGCATGCAGCCAGCTCTGCTCAGCCAGGCCCCGTGGGTCCTCACCCTGCTGAGGGGAGCAGGCTGCTCCCTCCTGGAGATTCAAACATTGGGTTTGTTCACAACATATGTGGGGAAGGGACTCTTGGGCTGCAGTTTCCAGGTTCTATCGAACTGCCACTCTGCTCCACACCCCAGTGACACAACTGCCCCTGCCTAGGGTGGGTGGCACCAACCCAGTGGGTGGCATTCCCCTCCCCTTGCAGAGGGATGATGTCTGCATTTCCTTCAGCAGTACTGCATCTCCAAACACCTTCCCTTCCTCTGCTTCTCCTGGGAAGGCAGAGGACCTGCACAAAGCTTAAACAGCAAGGAGGGAGCCAAGTGTCCCCCCTGAGCTGCAGGCCCTGTGGGGCCAGACCCTTGTTTCCCACCATTCCTTCAGTCAGCTCATCATGTGGGGATGGTCCTTGCTGAACGACTTGGCCTTGCACAGTCCCCATCCAAACAGACTGTTTCAAACCATTCCAGGGAAGGCTTTGCCAGAGCTCTTATCAGAAAATGAGGCTGGAAATTCCTCAGCTCCCTGAGCTGGTGCCAGGTCATGGCTCTTATCTTCTGCAGTCTCTGCTGAGGAAGAGAACGTTCAGAGTGTTCAGGAGGGATGCAGAATGAATTGTCCTGGCTGCCTCCAGTCAATCCTCATCAGCTGGGATGGAGCCCAAAGAAAGTGAGGGTAATTTTATTTTTTTTCCCCCTATCCCCTGTGTTTTTGATGGTAAACCTTCCTCATTAGTGCTTTGCAGTGGTTGTCCTGCTCCAGCTCCCATCATGCACAAACACATCTTTGAAGCACAGCTGCTAGAAGATCTCCATCCCTGTCAAGTGTCTGAGGCCTCCTGCTCTGCAGATGGCTGTAACAAATCCATTCCTGCCCAGGAGCCATCACTACAAGTCCTGCCCTCTGCCTCCCTGTCCAGTAAATCCAATCAGCAGCCCAGGGCACGCTGATGTAGCTGAAGATCTGTTCAGCACCAGAAATGTCTTCTCAAGCAGCAGGAAGGGTTACCACAGCCCAGTGAACCAACCTGGGCATGCAGGAGGCTTGCCTAGAGTAGCCTCAGCAAGGTGGGACAGGGCAGGTAGGACATCAGCTCAGCCCTTCTCCCCCTCCTCCTCCTCCTGCTGCCTGCAGCCCTGCTGGGTAATGAAGCACAGAGAGGTCCACCCCAGAGCACTTTTCTCACCTGCCCAGCATGGCTCTCACATCCCTGATTGCTCTGGCAGGCCAGGAACCAGCTCCATCTCCCAGAGTGGAGCTGTGTCTCACTCTCCAAGCCTGGCCATTGAAGCCAGGGCTCTGGGCAACCTGAGCTAGTGGAGGATGTCCCTGCTGACTGCAGATAACCTTTGGAGGTCCCTTCCAACCCAGAACATTCTGATTCTGTGTTCTGAGAAGCTTGCCCAGAGCTGTGGGGCCACTGGAGAGAACTCTATTTGCAGGAGGCAGGCAAAGCTTGCCAAGGCCAGTCCTCCCTGGCACCCCACTTGCAGGCCCTGCCATGGCTCAAAGGGGGTCATCCTGACTCTGACCCAGACACTGAGGTGCTGGAGAGGGTCCAGAGAAGGGCAACAGAGCTGGGGAAGGGTCTGGAGAACAGGGCTGGGGAGGAGCAGCTGAGGGGCCCCCTGTGGGTGTTTAGTGTGGAGAAAAGGAGGCTGAGGGAGACCTCATTGCTCTCTGCAGCTCCCTGAAAAGATGCTGCAGTGAGATGGGGGTTGGGCCCTGCTCCCAGAGAACAAGTGACAGGGTGAGAGGAAATTGCTTCAGGTTGCACCAGGGGATGTTTAGGTTGGATATGAGGAACAATTTCTTCCCCAAAAGGGTTTTCAAGCCCTGGATCAGCCTGCCCAGTGGTGGAGTCCCCATGCCTGGAGGGGTTCCAGAGCTGTGTAGATGTGGTGCTGAGGGCCATGGTTTGGTGGTGACCTGGCAGTGCTGGGGTAAGGGCTGGACTGGATGATCTGAAAGGTCTCTTCTGACCAACATGACTCCCTGATTCTGTGACTGTCACTCCCTGCCAGCTTGCACCCATGGAGGCACAAAGAGCCCTTTCTGACTCAGGAGCAAGGCAGCCCCAGGTCCCACAGCAGCAGCCTCAGCAGCTGCTGGCTTCTGCTCTCCATCACCTCCATCCAGCTGGGAACTCAACCAGCCAGAGCAATGGGGCTGCTTCCCCCCTGCAGACACAGGGCCAGGCTTTATTTTGTCCCTGCCTTGGCTGCTTGCAGGCTGCTTTGGAAAGCTGCTGTGAGCCAAGCAACCAGAGGGGATTTTCCCACAAAGCCCCAGTCACAAACAGTCCCCAAATCCCAGGACTGCTTCCCGGTCACCTCCCCTGCATGCATTGGGTTAGCATCAGAGGAGGTTCTGCAGCCTCCTGCTGGCCTCCTGCCCAAGGGTGACTTTCATCTGCTGCAGAGCTCAAAGGTATTGCTTTTGGAAAGTGCTGCCAAGAGGGCTCTGGGGTCCCAAGAAAGGATTGATGAGGAAGAAAGACTGAGACCTGGGGCTGGTAGTCTGGAGGAGAGAAGGCTGAGAGGGCATCTTATCAATGTCTGTAAATACCTGAGGGGTGGCTGTCAGGATGAAGGTGCCAGGCTCTGCTTGGTAGTGCCCAGTGACAGGACAAGGAACAGGTACAAGTTGGAACCCAGGAGGTTCCACCTCAACAGGAGGAGAAACTTCTTTGGTGTGAGGGTGCTGGAGTCCTGGAGCAGGCTGCCCAGAGAGGTTGTGGAGTCTCCTTCTCTGGAGACTTCCAAGCCCCACCTGGATGTGTTCCTGTGTGCCCTGCCCTGGGTGCCCCTGCTCTGGCAGGGGCTTGGACTGGATGATCTCTGGAGGTTCCTTCGAACCCCCCCCATGCTGTGATTCTGTGAAACCTAAACTCTGGTGAAAGTCACTGAGTTCATTGCAGGGCATTTCTGGGCAGCAGCAGCTCTGCTGTGGATGGTGTTTGGACTTGGCCACCTGAGGCCAGCCCTGTCCTGATCCCTTTGCCTGTATCTATCATAGAATCCCAGAATGGTTTGGGTTGGAAGGGACCTTCAAGCTCATCCAGTCCCAACCCCTGCCATGGGCAGGGACACCTCCCACCATCCCAGCTTGCTCAAGGCCTCATCCAGCCTGGCCTTCAACACCTCCAGGGAGGGGACAGCCACAGCCTCCCTGGGCAACCTGTGCCAGTGTCTCCCCAGCCTCACTCTCAACAATTTCTTCCTCGTCTCCATCTCCCCTCTCCCAGCTCAAAGCCATTGTCCCTCATCCTGGCACTCCCAGCCCTTGTCCAAAGTCCCTCCCCAGCTCTCCTGGAGCCCCTTCAGGTACTGGAAGGCTGCTCTGAGGTCTCCTCTGGAGCTTTCTCTTTAGTCTGGGTTCAGTCTTTTCCTGGAAATTCCTTTTCCAGAACCTGGTCTGACCCTTGGGGCAGAGGAGGGACTCCAATGGAAGTCATTGATTGGCTTCCCACCCAGGAGCCACTCCTCTGAAGGGGCAGAGCAGAGCCCCCTGCTTCACCTCCCCCCAGGCCCTCAGGTACAGCCCTCCTGGAAACAGATGTTAGACAGATGTGGCTGCAGGCAGAGAGGGCTCCTCGGCCTGCCAGGGGTTGCTCTGGTAACACTCAAACACAAACCTCACCTCCAAAGGCTTTCAGACTTGCCATCAGCAGAATAGGAGCATAGGATGTGATGAAGGCTCCAAGCTGCAGAGGGCCCTTGGAAGCTCCTCAGCCTGGTTCTTGTTCCCTGAAAAGACCAAAAACTGAGCAGGTCAGCAGCAGGCTGCAAGAACAGCCCCAGGACAGTGAGACCATGGACTGCAGGAGAGGGGTTAGAGGCAACAGCAACCCCAGCAGGCAGTGGAAGGTGGAGGGGAGAGGAAACAGAGGAATGCTGGTAGGAGCAGGGTGGCACTCACAGAATCCCAGCAGGACAGGGAGTGACAGGGACCTCTGAGGAACATCTAGAGCAGTCCCTGCTAAAACACTGCAGGGACCTCTGAGGAACATCTGGTCCAAGTCACCTGCTGAAGCACTGTGAGGACCTCTGAGGAACACCTAGAGCAAGCCCCCTGCTAAAGCACTTGGGCCAATGGCTCTGAGTAGGAATTGCTCTGCAGCCATATCTCCACAGCTCACAGCACTGCCATGTCCTGCTGCTTCACTGCTATTTGGGAAAGGATCCTCTGGGATGACTCCACCTGTGGGTCCCACAGCAGCTGCACTTCTCAGCATTGTTACCAAACCAGTGCAGGTCCAACAGGAGAGGTCCTCTGCAGCAAGCAGCAGTGTCCTGCCCACAGTGCTGGGCCAAAGGGCACTGAGTCACCTGTGTCTGGAGCAGTCCCTGTCACCTCCTCCTGGGGCACAGGTCCCTGCAGCAGGACCTGCACAGAGCTGGGCCAGCACACTGCCACATGCCTCCCCTAAGGGCTGCACACGAGGGCTGCAAGGTCCTGGAGCAGGGATCAGAATTCATTTCCCCTGCTCTAAGCATGAGGCTGCCTCAGCCTCTCGGTGGTGGCACTGAGCCAGCCTCCCCCTCTGCTCTGCTAACCAAGGTGCTCTTCTCTGCTCTCTCCATGAAGTCTCCTCCCTCAGCTGAGGACTTGGCCTTCCAAATCCCCCCAAGAGCCCCCCCATGCAGGTCAGAAGAGGCTGTCCTCAGCCATGCCCCGGGAGGATGTGCTGATGCCACCACTGCAAAGCCTCATTCAGGATGGACCCAGCAGATCCCTGTGTCCTCCTGTGGCAGCACTCAGGAGCCCTGCTCTGGGCTTCTGCCCTGCCTTGCTGCCAGGCATCACCCCTTTACAGCCTGGCATTTAGGGAGAACCAGCACCCAGTCTGTGCTTCCCATCACAGGGTGGTCAGGAGAGGACCTCCTGTAGGAGTCCCTTGGGAGTTCCCAGCATCCTCACTGGGAGCCTGGTGCCAGTCCTTGCCCTTGGCCCTGGCCAGTGCCCATCCTGCAGGCACCACCATGGTGAGCTGGGCATGGTTTTGCTGAAGGTGTTCTGCAGGTCAAAGGACACTGCTATGCCCTGCCCCAGCCTGGCCACGTGGCAGGAGCCAATGCCACAGAGACTCCTGGAGCTGAATCACCAAATCCATGTGAACCTGGGCACCACTCCTGACTCATCCACAGCATCACTAGGAGCCAGATAGGACCTCCCTTCCCCACCTAGCCCTGGCTGATAGCAGCCATGCCTCACTGCTGACCTGGGCATTTTTCCACCTCTGGAGGAATTCTGCTGCAGCCCAGACCCCCTAAGGGCAGGGCCAAAGGATGGGAAGGGTTTGTGCAGTTAGAGTAGCACCACCTTCCACTGTGACCTGGAGCAGCCTCCTCACCTGGGAGGGGAGGGTGGGAGGTGACACAGTGAGTCCAGCACTTTGTCCTCCTGCACCCTTGCTTAGACACAGAATTGTTTGGGTTGGAAAAGACCTTTCAGATCATGGACTCCAACCACTCTCTACCTCTGCCAAGGCTGGTGCTACACCATCTCCCTCAGCACCACATCCCTGTCTCTGTGAAACCCCTCCAGGGATGGGGATTCACCCATGGGCAGCCTGGGCCAGTGTTTGAGAACCCTCTCAGTGAAGAAGTTTCTTCTAATACCCAACCTAAACCTCCCCTGGGGCAACTTGAGGTTACTCCATGGCCTTAAATTTAATGCTCCACCTCTGCTGGAGGGCAGAAGAGATGAAGTTGGGAGGACAAAGTGGAAAGCAGGAAAGATGCATCCAGGGAGATGAGCTGGAGGGCAGGACAGATGCAGCTGAGGGGTGCTGGGACCTCCCTTTCCTCCTCTGGAACATGCAGATCCTCAACACTCCCATGTCCAAATCAAATCATCTGGCTAGCACTGGCTCAACCAGGGGCTGGATATCCCTGTGCTGGGATATACCCTGGGATGTTCCCTGAGGGACTTGAGGTTGTTTAGTCTGGAGAAGAAGCTGAGGAGAGACCTCATTGCTCTCTCTACAGCTCCCTGAAAGGAGGTTGCAGTGGGGTGGGGGTTGGGCTCTTCTCCCTAGTCTCAGGTGATAGAAGGAGAGGAAATGGCCTGGAATTGTACCAGGGGAGTGTTAGGTTGGAGATGAGGTAAAATTTCTTTGCTGCAAGAGTGGTCAGGGGTTGGCACAGGCTGCCCAGGGAGGTGGTGGAGTGCCCATCCCTGGAGGTGTTGAAGAAACCTGTGGCCATGACACTTGGGGCCATGGTTTAGTGGCCATGGTTGGACCCAGTGACCTTAGAGAGCTTTTCTAGCTGAAACAGTTCTGTGCTTCTATGGGTTGGAGCCCAGCAAACACTCCATGCCCAAGCCCAGAAGCCAACAACACTCTGCCTAAGGCTTGGGCACTGCCACATCCTGATGCTGACCCTACAGGCAAAGAGGTGAAACTTTGCTGGGATACACCAACAACCCAAGCCAAAGGCATCCTGGCCTGGATCAGCAATAGTGTGGCCAGCAGGAGCAGGGAACTCATCCTGCCCTCTGCTCAGCACTGCTTAGACCACACCTTGAGTGCTGTGTCCAGTTCTGGGATCCTCAATTCAGGAAGGATGTTGAGATGCTGGAAGGTGTCCAGAGAAGGGCAGCAAGGCTGGGGAGGGGTCTGGAGCACAGCTCTGTGAGGAGAGGCTGAGGGAGCTGGGGGTGTTCAGCCTGAGGAAGAGGAGGCTCAGGGCAGACCTCATTGCTGTCTACAGGTACCTGAAGGGAGGTTGTAGCCAGGTGGGGGTTGGGCTCTGCTCCCAGGCAAGCAGCAGCAGAACAAGAGGACACAGTCTCAAGCTGTGCAGGGGGAGGTTTAGGCTGATCTTAGGAAGAAGTCCTTCCCAGCCAGAGAGATTGGCCATGGGAATGGACTGCCCAGGGAGGGGGTGGGGTCGATGTCCCTGGAGGTGTTTAAGCACAGCCTGGGTGAGGCACTTAGTGCCATGGTCTGGGTGAGTAGTTAGGGTTGGCTGAGAGGTTGGGCTTGGTGATCTGGGAGGTCTCTTCCAGCCTGGCTGATTCTGTGATTCTATACCCCCAAAATAAAATTGCCAGACCAGCTCAGCTCAGGGCACTTGGACACAAGCACCTAACTCCAGAGGGTTGATCCTGTGATGGTTCTGTGAACCCCAGGCAGCCTCATGCTGCCTTTGATGCTAAACCTCTGGGAGTGGCCCCTCAGAAAGCTGCCACTGGAGGCCCAGGATCTGCCACAGCCAAGATCTGGGACTCAGTGTGGGGGTCTGCATGCAGCCAGGCTGGATCGGGAGAGGGGAAGAAGTGATGCTCCCAGGGCTCTCTTTCCATTAACAAGCAGAGCTATTTGTGGAAGCTCGGCACAAAAGAAGGGAAAAAAAGAGATCCAGGAAAAAAGCAGAAATGTTTTGCTTAAAAAAAATTAATGCAACAAGGCTGCAGCTTGGCTGGAAAAAATAGCGGGGGGGGGAGGTTTGTTTTGCTCTCTCTTTCCCCTGGGCTGGCTGCTGGCTGCTCCTCTGACACTCTGGACCATTTTAAGGGTTTTGTTGGTTTGGTTGTTTTTTTTTTTTTCCCAGAAAATGAGGAGCATCAACCCTGCCAGGAGCAGTCACTGAGCTGCCGGTGCTAAAAGTGGCAAAGGCACCAAAGGTTTCCAAAATCCACAGCTGGAAATACCCAAGCTCAGCACCACAGCAGCCAGCCCAGGGCAGCCCAGCAGGGCTCTGTGCGATGCCTTCTCCACCCGGGGGCTTTCCATCCCTGCTCCTCACACTGGAGGAGCCTGGCATTTATTACTGACTCCATGGAAAAGTGGGGAATAGGAGGAGGATGGGCTGGCAGCAGAGCAAATGGACTGCCCAACAGCATAGGGCTTCAAAGTTGGAGTGCTTGTGATGGTGATGGCCTCAGAGCAGGAGCCAGGTGCTTGCTCATCCAGACCCCCACCTGAAATTCAGCCATGGTGCTCTAAAGACCAACCTCTGCAGGGACAAAGCTTGTGGCACATGTCCAGCATTGTCCCCAGCCAGCCCAGATGTGTCTGCCAGATGCAAAGCCACATTGGGAGGGCCTTGCAGCACTGCCAACATGAGGAGTCCACACATCCCACGTCGCAGGAGCAGGGTTCATCAGACTGTGCTTGAGGCTCTGAGCCTGGGTGTGGGCAGAGATGGAGGGGCAGATGGGCAGGGGCAAGAGGGTGTGCTGGGCAGGGTGAAGAGGATCAGGGGGGAGGAAGAGGAGGAGAAATGCCAGGGATCATTTGGTATTTACACCCTCTGTGCAGAGCATTCAGACAGTGATGAGGGTGCTGCAGAGATGAGCTGTAGGGAGAAGCCACCAAGATGAGAGGTGGAGAGGAGGAAGCAGAAGCAGACCAAAGGCAGATGGAGAAAAGAGGGCCAGGAAAGAAGGTCAAGAAGAGGAGCTGGACAAGGAGACCAAGGCTGACCCAAAGCCTCCAGGTCAAGCCTGCCCCACAGCCATGTGCTTTGGGCCCATCCCTGCAGGTTGATCACCCAGCAGCAGAGCATCTCTTCTGCAGATGCCACCAAGGCAGGAGGAGCAGCTGCCTTCTGCTTCCCATCTTGGGCTGGGCAGCAGCACAGGTCCAGCAGTTGGTCTGGAGGCTCAGGCATGGGAGGCTCAGGCATGGGGGTGACAATGATGGCACATGGACAACTGAGCTTTGAACATCAACAGCAAGGACACTGCTGGTGCTACATGAGAGAAGTGCTTGGAAACAAGTCCCCAGGGATGTGACACCAGGGCTTGGGGAGCATCTCTCAAGGGAGAAGCTGAGGGAGTTGGGATTGTTTAGCCTGGATAAGAGGAGGCTGAGAGGAGGCCTCATTGCTCTCCTCAGCTCCCTCCTTTCAAGGAGGTTGGAGCAAGGTTGGAGTTGGCATTTCAGTGTCTGCTGGGGACCTACAGAGAGGCTGGGGAGGGACTGTTCAGAAGGGCCTGTGGGGACAGGGGCAACGGCTTGAAACTGGAACAGGGCAGAGTTAGGTTGGACATAGAATCATAGAATCACAGAATGGTCTGGGTTGGGAGGGATCTCCAAAGCTCAACCAGTCCAACCCCTCTGCAGTCAGCAGGGACATCCTCCACTACATCAGGCTGCCCAGAGCCCTGTCCAGCCTCACCTTGACATCAGGAGGAAGTTCTTCTCAATGAGGCTGGTGAAATACTGGAACAGCTTGCCCAGAGAGGCGGTTGAGGCCCCATCCCTGGAGACATTGAGGGTCAAACCTGATGGGACACAGAGCAACCTGCTCAAGTTGGAGGTGTCCCTGCTGCCTGCAGGGGGATGGGACAAGAGGACCTTTGAGGGTCTCCTCCAGCTTGATGCAACTTGTGAATCTGTGAACCAGCCCAGCAGGACCTCAGCTGGTGGGGAGCACAGGCAGAGCAGTGGTGAACAGTGCCAGGAGATTAGCTCCCTGCAGGTGGAGAGCTGGCAGCAGATGAGCAGGGGCACAGCAGATGAGCAGGGGCACAGCAGAGGAGCAGGGGCACAGCAGAGGAGCAGGGGCACAGGAGATGAGCAGGGGCACAGCAGATGAGCAGGGGCACAGGCAAGCCCTCTGCACTTCTCAGTGCCAGCAATTCCTTGGCTGTAATGAAGCTGCACTAATGACTGTGTCCATAATTCCCAGCTCATTAATGCTGTGCCAGGGCCTCGTCAGCTACCATTTTATGGCTCAGCCATAAAAGCTGGCACTGTTAGAACGTGATTTGTGAGGACTCCCACCCCACTGCCTCCCTCACTATTTATTTTAGGTTGGCTGTCGTAGCTTATCTCACTTCCTACCTCTAACAAGGCTTTGGGTCCCTCCAGGACCACCCAGTTAATTAAAGTCAATTGTTTGCCTTCACATGGCTGATGAAATGTGTTGGGTGATAGCTGCAGGAGCCACCCAGGATCCCCTTCCCATGCCTGAGCCCTGCAGGGTTACCAGGGTGCTGCTCAGTGGGGCTTGGCACATCTGGGAGGCCCAGAAGCACTAAAAAATCCTTTCTGGCAAACACAGCCATCTGGAGCTCAACATTTTCCAGTCCCATCAGGCAGGCAGATGAGCTTTACCCAAGCAGAGGACATCAGAGGTGTCACCCTGATTTCCATGTCACCATCCCACAGCCCAGCCCTGCCCTGCTTTTGGCACTCAGCTCTCCTCTTTGACCCAGAAGCAAACAGCAGCCGAGCTGGGCAGAGGGCAAGAGGAAGGAGCTCATCCCTCAGCTCAGTCATCAGCAGGATGGCCCCAGCCCCAGCCCACAGAAAGTAAATCTGTTGGGGTAGAAGATGCTGTTGAAGATTCAGATTGGACATTAGGAGAAGTTCTTCCCCATGAGGGTGGTGAGAGACTGGCACAGGTTGCCCAGGGAGGTGGTGGAAGCCTCATCCCTGGAGGTGTTCAAGGCCAGGCTGGATGTGGCTCTGAGCAGCTTGATCCAGTGTGAGGTGTCCCTGGGCATGGCAGGGGGGTTGGCACTGGGTGATCCTTGAAGTTCCTTCCAACCCTGACAGTTCTGTGATTCTAAGAGCACAGGACCTATTCCACAGTTCCCACGAGGGCTCTGCCCTGCTACAGCTCTGTCCCACATCTCCTGTGGGCCCAGTGCTGTGTCCTGAAAGATGTTGCCCCAGTGCAAGGGGCAGACTCCCCAAGAGTGCCAGGGATCCATCCCCAGGATCTCCAGTCCAACTGTCTCTCAGACCAGGAACTGCATCATCACCCAACCAGGCCAGCCATGGCTTTGGCCAAGACTTGACCCCTTCCAGTAATGAAGGCAACCACTCTGGGGGTTTGGTCTTCTACTCTATCAGCCTTCCAATGAAAACACTTTTCCTGCTGAAAGGTGTCACACATCATCTCTGCTGTCCATTATTTTGTCACCTGCTGGCACCAAGAAGAGTTTGGCTCCATCATATTTGTAGATGTAGAACACTGTAAGACCCCATTCCTCCCCATCCCTCCCCATTCCTCCCCATCCCTCCCCATCCCTCCCCATAGGGCCATAGAATCACAGAACTGTCAGGGTTGGAAGGGAGATTGTCATGGACAGGGACACCTCACACCAGATCAGGTTGCCCAGAGACACATTCAGCCTGGCCTTCAAAACCTCCAGGGATGAAGCTTCCACCACCTCCCTGGGCAGCCTGTGCCAGAGTCTCACCACCCTCATGGGGAGAAAAACTTCTTCCTAACATCCAATCTGAATCTTCTACAGGATCTTCTGCCCCAACAGATTTACTTTCCACAGATTGAGGCAAAGTGGTCGAATGTAAATAAATTACCCTTGGATGTAAAAGAGAAAATAATGATAAGGTCCAAATCAGAGCTCCTCTCCTGTGAGGAGAGACTGAGAGAGTTGGAGTTGTTCAGTCTGGAGAGGAGAAGGCTCCGAGGTGACCTTCTTGTGGCCTTCCAGGATCTGAAAGGGGCTCCAAGAAAGCTGGGGAGGGACTTTTTAGGCTATCAAGGAGTGACAGGACTGGGGGGAATGGAACAAAGCTGGAAGTGGGGAGATTCAGACTGGATGTGAGGAAGAAGTTCTTCCCCATGAGAGTGGTGAGAGCCTGGAATGGGTTGTCCAGGGAGGTGGTTGAGGCTCCATCCGGGGTTTGAGGCTCCATCCCTGGAGGTGTTTGCAGCCAGGCTGGATGAGGCTCTGGCCAGCCTGATCTAGTGTGAGGTGTCCCTGGGCATGGCAGGGGGGTTGGAACTGGATGATCCTTGTGGTCCCTTCCAGCCCTGACTGATTCTATGATTCTATTCTATGATTCTACCCGTTTCTAGTTTTGCTCCATCCCCCCCAGTCCTATCACTCCCTGACACCCTCAAAAGACCCTCCCCAGCTTTCTTGTAGCCCCCTTCAGATACTGGAAGGCCACAAGAAGGTCTTCATGATCACCTCAGTAGCCTCCACAGGACCTTCTCTGGTTCCTCCAGGTCCCTCTTGAGCTGGTTGGAAGGCAGAGGGTACCAAACCAGCTGCACTCCTCCCAGCATCTGGTGTCAAGCACAGGAGCTACCTCAAAGAGCAGAGCTCCTGTGGAGCTCTGTGGCTCAGCTTTCAGCACGTGAGCTGGTGCTGTGCCCTGCTCCAGCAGCTCTCCTGGTGCTCTCTGACCGGTCACTGCCCTCCCCAGCCCCAGCAGCAGGAGATTTCACTGCCCTGCCTTTGTCTGGAGGCAGTGTGATGGCGTCAGGGAGAGCAGGGCTGAGGTGAGTAGGGGCTGGGTGGAACTTTCCACCAGCACACGTGTGTCCTGCTGCAATAATTGCCCCATTAGTTCAGCAAGGGACAAGAATTTACTTGCAAGAGGCTGCTGTGCAAACACCCTGGCCCTGGTCTCCTCCTGCTCCTGCTTGGCTCTTCTCCCTGTCGCCTACCTCCTTCTTCAGAATAAAAGAATTGTGGAGGTTGGAAGGGGCCTCTGGAGCTCATCCAGTCCAACCCCCCTGCTCCAGCAGGGTACCCACAGCAGCTTGCCCAGGAGCACAATGCCCAGGGGGGGTTGGAAGCTCTCCTCACAAGGACACTCCACAACCTCTCTGGACAGCCTGCTCCAGGCCTCCAGCACCCTCACACCAAGGAATTTTCTCCTCCTGTTCAGATGGAACCTCCTGGGTTCCAGTTTGTGCCTCTTGCCCCTTGTCCTGTCCCTGGGCACCACTGAACAGAGTCTGGATCGAATCTCTCAACATCTGCCCTTTAGGTACTGATGAGCTTGGAGCCCTCACAAGTCCTCAGTGTCCAAGCAGTCCAAGGGATGAAGGCAAAGAAGGAGGGTCCCAGATCCTTCCAAGGCAAGAATCCATTCCATGGCCACCAGAGCTGCCTGTGGCTTGTGCACAGCTCATCAGTGCCCAAAGCAGAGAGGGGGCTGCTGGCAGGGGGTCACTCTGAGCAGAAGGTCCTCCCCATGTCAGTGCCCTGCAGGTCTGCTCAGTAACAAAGAGAAGCTCTCCACCATCCCTCCCTCCAGCTGCCCCAGTGGCTCAAGGCTGCCCAGGGGGTGGCTTTGGCTTTCTTTGTCTTTCTTCCCCAGCAGCAGGGAATGTGTGAGCTGGAGAAGCTGAGTAAAAATGACCTAATGTGGAGAGGAATCAGCAAACAAGCACTGAGAGGGTCACAACAATGCTTCCTGAATGAGTCTGCAGCACCCAGGGGACTCTTTCCACTGCTGGATTTCCTGCCCTGGCTCCAGCCCAGCTGGGCTTGTTTCATTTCCTTGACAGACAGCATGTGAGTCTATTTTTATTTTTACTTCAGAAGCCTTTCATTCTCTCCTTCTTCACTCCCTTGGATTGTTCAGGAGGTGCCATTGCCAGTGGCAGCCACAGAGCTCGGTGGCACTTGTCCTCACAGCCTCCATTCAAGGGGGCAGCTGAAGGGCATCGCTGTTTGTGGCTCCCTTGGGCAGGATGAGACCCCGCAGGGCATGGTGCTGAGCTGGGCACTGCCATCACACCGCAGAGACAAACCTCACACAGCTTTGCTGAGCCCCAGGGTCACCATCTGGAAGGACAAGAGCCCTCAAACCCATCTCTGCACCCTCCAGCCCTTATCAGAGCTGGTGGCAGCAGAAGTCCCCAAACAAGCCCAGAGGCAGATTCCCAACCCCGCTGAGCAGAACACCAAAGGCTGAGTGTCCCTGCAGCTGGTCTCTGGCCAGCTTCTGGGCATCTCACCCCGAAGCAGAGTTCGGAGTGCTCCTGATAAGACCTAACAACCCTCTGAGCAGGGTGCAGCGGCTCGGGCGGGCAGGCAGCTGCCTCCCCAGGGCAGGGGAGTTGTGCTGCGGCCGCTGCCGCGGGCAGCTCTGAGAGATGTTTAGTCTGGGGCTGTGCCGCAGCCTCGCTGCTGCTCTGAGAACCTTTGCTCTCGTCAGGGCTCCCAGGAATTCTCTTGCTCAGGAGAAAGTTCTGTTTGTTTGGAGAAGTTGGTGCTGTGTTGGGAAAGCCCAGCAAAGGATGGGCACGGGGGGAGGGACACAGGGCATTGGGCACTGAGGGAGGGGCTCAGGGTGTGAGGCACTGCTGGAGGGGCTCAGGGCATTGGGCACTGCTGGAGGGGCTCAGGGCACTGGGCACTGCTGGAGGGGCTCAGGCATTGGGCACTGGGGGAGGGGCTCAGGGCATTGGGCACTGCTGGAGGGACTCAGGGCATTGGGCACTGGGGGAGGGGCTCAGGGCATTGGGCACTGTTGGAGGGGCTCAGGGTGTGGGGCACTGCCAGACGGGCTCTGGGCATTGGGCACTGCTGGAGGGACTCAGGGCACTGGGGGAGGGGCTCAGGGCATTGGGCACTGCTGGAGGGACTCAGGGCATTGGGCACTGGGAGGGGCTCAGGACATGGAGCATGCCTGGAAAATAAAAAAGGAAAAAAGTCAAACTGCTTCTTTTTGCAGAAATAAGAGAGAGGTTTTTCACTCAGGGCTTCTGGCCAGCTCTACCATGAGGCCCCTTCCAACCCCTGTGCTGCTCACTGCTGAGTTGCACTGCCCTGGATGCTGCAGATGCAGTCTGCAGGGGATGAGGAGCAGTGCTGGCCAGGGCTGCCCCCATGGGCACAAGCCCAGCCTGGGATGCCCTCACTGCTCATTAGCCTCTCCCAGTAAGTCTCCAGCCCAGAGATGCTCAGCAGCTGGAGCTGTGATTTCCTGTGGCTGCTGCTCTGTTCTCACACATGAGCCTTGCACCCAGCTCCAGCTGCTGCCTTAGGAAGCTGATGAGATCCTGAGCTGAGGGACACTTAAGGGGGGGCCAAGGTGAGATCTGGGGTGGGAAAAGGTCACCTGGGACATCAGACTGATTTACCAGGCCCCCTCAAGTCCTTTTGGTTCATCCCAGCCTCCCTATCCCTGAGGCTGAGAGGAACTCATGATGCTAATCACAGGAGCTTAGGACCTCTCCCTGGATCCAGCACTGGTGAGGCTGCACCTTGAGTGCTGCGCTCAGCTCTGGGACACTCACTCCAAGAAGGACATTGAGGGCTGGAGCAGGTCCAGAGAAGGGCAACAAAGCTGGGGAAGGGTCTGGAGCACAAGTCTTGCGAGGGAACTGAGGGTGTTCAGGCTGGAGAAAAGGAGGCTCAGGGAAGACCTCTTTGCTCTCCACAACTCCCTGAAAGGGTGGGAAGAAGAGGAGGTGAAGGCTCTCAGGAACACCATGAAAAAAAAAGGAGGGTCTGGCTTGCAGAACCCATCTGAGGTGACTCACAGAGAGGCTGCACCTACTCACCACATCCAGGATCTGTAAGGGGGTCTACAGCTGAGACCTTGGACCATGGGCCTCAACCCTGGGGTGCCAAAAGCATCCCAGGAGAGCCACAGAGTCATGCCACCTTCCAGCCCCTGAGGAGTCTCCTCAGCTCTGCCTCAGTTTCCCCACCTGGCCCCCACCTGCTGGCTGTTTAAGGAGGAAAACACAGAGAGGTCTCTAGAAGAGATCAGAGCTGCTGTGAGAAGCTGAGCCAGGATGAGATTCCTGGGGCAGCCACACCACCTCCATCCACAGGCATCCCCAGCAGCACCTCTGTGCCACACTGCCCCGTGGCCCAGCATGGTCCCATGACACCCTAAGCACATCTCAGAGCCACCCAAGGCCAAGCACAAGCAGGTGGCTTGCACAGGACCTTTCAGCCACCACACTAACCATGAGCAGCCCTTTCCAAAACCTTCTTCTCAAGCCCCAGAGCTGGGGGAGTGCTGATGGTGCTGGGGCAGGAGCTGCCCTGCCAAGCCCCAAAACCAGGAGCTGAAATAGCACTGCTGGGCTTCTTGTTGCCTCTTCTGGTGTGCCCCAGAGGGCCCTGGAGCCACACTGGGTCACTTGTGCTTTTGGGCATTTCCATCTTCAGATGCCCCTCTGTGTTTAAACAAGGAGCCCTGTCCCTGGGAACTGGCTCATTTTGGGCAAAGCTTTCTGTGTTCCTGCAGGGCTACACCCAGGGCTGGCCTCAGGAGCATCTGGCAGCTACTCTGACATGAAAAACAGCTCAGAAATTCATGGAACACCATTTTCCCATCTTTAGCCATGCAGTAAACAGCCTTCAGTGAAGCAGGGGAGGCCTGGCTCTGCCAGCCCTGGGAAACACAGCAGCAGTACAGCATCCAGGTCTGATGCCCCCAGCACAAGGACACCAAACTGCTGGAGAGGGGCAAGAGGTGGCCACAAAGAAGATGATCAGAGGGCTGGAGAACCTCCCATGTGGGTCAGGCTGGGAGAGTTGGGACTGTTCAGCCTGCAGAAGAGAAGGCTCCAGGGAGACCTCAGAGCAGCCTCCCAGTACCTGAAGGAGAGCTGGGGAGGGACTTGTGACAAGGGCTGAGAGTGCCAGGGCAAGAGACAATGGCTTTGAGCTGGGAGATGCGAGATTGAGACTGAAGATGAGGAAGAAATCGTTGAGAGTGAGGGTGGGGAGACACTGGAACAGGTTGCCCAGGGGGGTTGTGGCTGCCCCCTCCCTGGAGGTGTTTGAGGTCAGGCTGGATGAGGCCCTGAGCAACCTGGGCTGGTAGGAGGTTGGTAGGGGGCTGGAACTGGATGATCTTTAAGGTCCCTTCCAACCCAAACCATTCTATGAAAGCAGCTACGAGGAATGAGATTCTCCTTTTATTTACCTATGACCATGACAAAGTATTTTCTCTAGCTGCAGAGAAGCTTGGCACTGCCAGCCGGGCACCTGGAGGGCAGGCAGCTCCCCCCGGCCCGGCCAGGCTCAGCACAACCTCTGCTTCTCCAGACACAGCTTCAGAATCCAGGGTGAGGAGGGCACCTGATGCATGGAGCTGCTTTTCTCCATCACCAGACCCTCCTTCGTCAGGGCATGACAGGTAGCAGCCAGGCTGCCCCAGTGGCCTGCTGCCAGGGGTCCAACCTGCTCGCTCAGGAAGCACTGCAGGCAGGAGAGATAGGAAGGCATCAGCCCCGCCGGGCAGCCCGGCCGCGACACACCAATATTGCACTTGGAACCTGGGTAAGGGGGAGGAGAGAAGGACTTCCTACCACACAGCAAGGCGTCCAGCTACGGGAGGGCAATAAATAAACCAGGGGTGGGGAGCAGGAGGCGGTCAGCTCCGCACCTCCAGCGCAGGCAGGGGGAAGGACCCAGCCTCGGCTGCTCCCGCGGGGACCTGCCGCCAGCCAAGAGAGCGCCGAGCCCCTGCTGGAGGCTGGCTGCAGGGAGCCAGGAGGCAGCGGCGGCAGGGGCTGGGGGGAAGCACAGCAGCATTGTGGGGGCTGGTCCAGTTCAGAAGTCTTTGATCCAGGGAAGATGTTCGTGGCGGTGCTGTTGTCCCCTGCACAAAAGTCCTCCTGGCCGAGCCGGGGGCACTCGGCGCTCACAGCTCAGGCGCTTCACAGTAGTCTTGAGGGAGCTTCCCTCCTGGCTAAGGTCCATGCCAGAGTCCCCCCGAAGGCATCGTACCAGCGATGGGGCAAGGGAGCAGTGCCAGACTGCTTGGCTTTTTGGTCCCCTTGGCCTTCTGCTCACTGCCATCAGCTGCCCCATGCCCGTCCGCAGCAGGAATAGGGCCTGAGGGCACGAGCGGCAGCGGGGTGGCAGCTCCCGCCGGGCCCCTGGGAAGGCCTCTGCTGCCCAGTTTCATTGTAAACACACAGCTGCCAGCCTGCCCCCAGAGAGTCCTGGGGTCTACAGCGGGGAGCTGGCTTTCTTCTGGTTAATTATGTCCAAGTACAAGTCAGAGCGCAAGAAGCGGGGGTAGGAGTCCTTCTCCATTAGGCCATAAATCCTCTTCTGCGCCAGGTCGAAGCAGCTGCGGGTGATGCTCTGCAGGTTCTCCTTGGTGTGCTCCCGTGTGTAGGAGTCCAGGTTGACCTGCAGGCAAAGAGAGCAGCGCTGGTGAGCAGCTCCCTGGGCCGGCTGCCATGCCCTGGAGCCACACACAGCAAGGGGAAGCAGCCCTCACCTCCTTGCAGGACTGGATGGCGATGTACTCGGAGAAGATTTTCTTGGCTTTGGAGACCATCTTGGACTGGGATTTGATCTTCTTGAACTCCTCACAGGCCAGCCAGAACTCCAGGTTCTCCTCACTGAACTCGGTGCGCAGGAAGGCCCTGAAGGCAGCCAGGCCATCTGTGGGGACACAGACACCGCTCTGCTAACAGCTCACAGGCAAGGAATGGCCCCACAAGACCTTCAGCCCAACGGCGTTGCAAAGGTGCAACCTAAACTGCTTCCCACACCATCCCCTAAAAACTCCTGCACAAAGCGGGCACTGAATCCACAGACCCCTGCCCAGATGCAGGCATGGAGAGCCAAGAGGGAGGCTGAGATTGCAGCAAGAGGAACCTCTGGTTCCTGTGTCCAGGGGCTGGGTGTAGGACATGACCACAGATGTGACATGCAAGAAGAGAAATGGTCCAAAGCACCTCCTGCTTCACAGGCCCCCTGCACAGCCCTGAACCCAGCACCAACACCAAGCACTGCCTTGTCCTCCCCAAGATGGAAGGGGCCTGCAGCCCATGCCACAGCCTTCCACAGCTCCCATCCCAAAATTATTCCTGGTGCAGGCAGCAGCAGAGGGGTGCAGGCAAGGGGCAGCCTCATGTCTCTTTATCTACCCCCCAGCACCAGAAGGGATTAGTCAAGGAAATCCCAGCTTTACCCACACACGTGCCTGGATGATCCCCTGAGAGCAGAGGCAGAAGAGAAGGGCAGACACTTACATTTGTGCAGCAGCAGCTTCTCCAGGGAGTCCCCCCACTTGAGAGCTTCCTCAGGAGTGGGCCTGTTGGAGAAGGACAGGGAGTTGGCAAAGTGAAACTGTGGGAGCTGCGTTCGCTGCCACCACACAGCACAAGCAAAACACTGCCAGGTGATAAAGTCCTGCTGGGAGCTTCAGTCCTGGCTCCCACACCAGCACCAGCACTGCCAGGGACATCCATGGGCAGAGCCAGGCTCTGCACCAGCAGCATCACAGCAGCTCTGCTGGAGGGAAACCTCTGCCTTTAGACTGGCAGGAAGAAAACCCAACACCAGGAATTCTGTGTGGGTGGCTGTGCCACTCAGGGGGTCTGAGTAAGAACTGAAAAAGCTCCAGGCAGAAGCCAGGAGGCTGCAGGAGAGCAGGGAATTCAGCCACCCTGTTGAAGCAGCTGGATAAGCTGCCAGGAGCAGGCAGGGCTGATCTCCCGCTGCTGGAGCACCTCCAGAGCAAAGTGGTTATTCAAACCATCCTCCTCCCAGTTAGAGTTCCACGTACAGGCACCGGCAGGAAGCAGCCATCAGGGAAATTTCCAGCCCGAGACAACACCGTGCCACATTCCATGCACGGACTTCCCACCCACTCCGGGAGGAATTTTCAGCCAACAAACGTTGTTCGGTGCCGCTTCGGGGACAAAAACTGCTTGTCCACACCTTCCCCACACAAGGTGATCCCAGCCTCCCTGCAGGTTATCCCAGGGGTGATCCCTGCCTCCCGGGGGGGGATGCTCAGCCCAACTGCAGTTCATTCCCCAGCCCCTCGCCAGCCGCCCGCGGCACCTACTTGAGCGCTTTCAGCACTTTGTCAAGTTTGCTCGAGGGGTTGGCCCCCGGCGATTCGTTTCGCCGCCGGAAAATCCCCAGCCGGTTCTTCATGTCCTTGGCTCTAGAGGGAAGAGCAAGTTTTAGAAGGCAGGCGAGGGGTTGGCGGGGACAAACCAGCACCCGCCGGCAGCCACTGTCCACGCTTCGCCCTCCGTCCCGTGCCCAGCACCTACTCCTTCATGGTGTGCCGGCGCTGCAGGCTGCCGTTGTGTGGTCTCTGCACGCCTAGCAGCATCTCGGCATGAAACTCCAGAGGCTGAGGCTTGGAGAGGTCGCGGAAGAAGGGCATGGCTGCGGGGACGGCTGCGCAGCGGCTGCCGGCGCGACCGGCGCGGCCAGACGCTCGCTGCCGACTGACGCCAGCCCGCGGCCGAGCTCCGCTCCGTGCGGCCGGCGCGGAAGTGGGAGGAGGGCTCAGCGCCCAGAAGCTATAAATGCGGCGTGGGGCGGCCGCGGCGTGGGTGAGGCTGGGCAGTGTCAGCCCCGCGGTCCTGCCAGACGGCTCGGCCGTTGCTGAGGAAACTCAAGGAAAGGTGGAAAAACCCTGGCGGAGGCGGACAGTGAAGCCTTTCAGCAGGCGGCGGGGGAACGGCCGCGGCCGCGACTCACGGCGCTATTTATAGAGCGTCCCGGGAACGGCAGCGGGGCCGGCGGCGGGGCCGAGCCGGGTGCAGAGCAGAGCCGAGCCAAGAGCCCTTCACCATGGTCCCACCACAGGGACTGTGCTGGGTGCCCACGCGGGACCCACTCGCACTTCGCCGGTGCCAGCCTGGAATGGGCATGGCTGTGGGGACATCGCTGTAATGGGGTGGTTGGGGCTGGTAGTGCGTGGTACTGAGGGGAGCTGGGGTACAGACACCTCACACTACCACCTCACACTGTCACCCCACACTGTCACCCTACACTGCCACCAAGACTGTCACCCTGCGCGTGTCCCCATCCTGCTGTCCCTGGATGGACAGACTGACGTACACCCGGACGCGGGGCTCCCGCTTGCCCCGGGAAACTGCCACCAGGACGATGCGGGGCAAAGACTTTCGGCAAGTGCCATGGGAAAACAGACCCCACCCCCAGAGCCCAGCCCCAGCCTGGGCCCCGCTCTCAGGGGCCGAGGCAGGGAGCAGGAGGTGGCAGAGGTGACAGCGAGGTCGTGCGCGGACGATGCTGCCCCCTTGTGGCACAGCCGCTGCATGACATCGCCGCTCAAAAGGGCGCAGGGGACACGCAGGGGACACGCAGGGGACACGCAGGGGACACGCAGGGTGACGTGGGATGCTCCTTCTGCACCAAGCCTCCAGGGTGGACAGGGCCCCAGGGTGGCATGGCCAGGCCAGTCCTTACAGCCCCTCACAGGTCCCACAGCAGCAGATCTATGCAAGGATGCTTGGAGAAGCCACCTCTGCCTGGCCAAGCCATGTCCAGGCTGCTTGGGGACACGAGGGGCAGAGGAGGGACTCAGAGCAAGGTTGTATCCCACACCAAGTGACACCATCTAGACCCGCAGGTCCCCAGTCCCAGAAGGGTATAATTACAGCCACACATTGGGAAAAAAACATCAGCAATATCTCCAGGGCTCAGCCCTGACAGGTGCTGACAACCTTGAGCCCTGGAAGGATTTCAGAGGCTTTCACCACTCCCCAGCCCCTGGTGCCATCGGTGCCCTCCAGGGGTGCATGGATGGTTTCACTGCCTTTGCATCACCCAGGCTGTGGTGCCAGCAGATCACACATCCTCTTGCTGCCAGCTACTAGGCACCTCCTCAGTGCTAAGGTGGGAACAGCAGATCCCAGCACAGAGCCTGCCACTCCAAATGCTGTATGCCACCCGTACCACTCTGCCAGCCATGCTGGCAGCCAAGGACCAGCTGCCGTGCAGCACAGCCCATCCCATGCAGCCTTTAGCCACAACTTCAGCAGTGTCTCCCCAGCACAGCAGTTTGGTGCCCAGAGAGGCTTCCAAAGCCCTAACAGCTCCTTGAGTGTGTCCCCAGCACACATGGGCTGCTCCCACCCACAGAGCCCTCCACACAGTGCCAGCCCTGCTGCACACTGGGCACTGCGGCTCACAGCTCATCGCAGCTCAGGGGCAGATGTGCCAGCAGGTACCACCCAGGGAAGTTCATAGATTCACAGACTCATAGAATGGTCTGGGTTGGAAAGGACCTTAAAGGTCACCTAGTTGCAAACTTCCTGTCTTGAACAGGGACACCTCCCACCAGCCCAGCTTGCTCAAGGCTTCATCCAGCCTGGCTTTGGGCACCTCCAGGGAGGAGACAGCCACAGCCTTCCTGGACAACCTGTGCCAGTGTCTCCCCACCCTCACTCTCAAGAATTTCTTCCTCATCTCCAGTCTCAATCTCCCTTGTTCCAGTTTAAATCCTTTGCCCCTCGTCCTATCACTACAAGCCCTTGGCAAAAGTCCCTTCCCAGCTTTCTTGTAGTTCCCCAACTTCAACCCCACTGCCTCTCTTGCATACCATTGCCAATGAACAGTAATTGGCACAAAACCAGGCTGCAGCCTCTGTGGGCACAGGCTCTGTGGGCCCAGTATCTTTACACTGCCCATCTGCAGGAGAAAACGCTTCAGTAAATCTCACAGGTCACGTAAAATTGCTGCTTTCTCTCTGGAATTGCTCTTATAAAGCCATCTGCCCCTGGCACCGCACCCAACCCTGAGGCCACCTCCAGCATCATCACCCTAGGGCCGCTTCCGACCCATCCCCTGCAGAGTTCATCACCGTCCTGGCAGGACGCCGGGGTCCTACCTTTCCAGGTACTTCTCAGAGAAGTCCACCATGGCGCGGTACATCGAGGGGTGCCAGCTGCGAGCGGGGCTGGCAGAGCCTGCTGGTTGCAGGCAGCGAGGCGAGTGCCAAAGCCTGGCCCCCGGCACCATAAATACTCCTCGCAGACGGCTGGCGACTGGGATGCGCAGCCAATAGCTGGGCGGTGCGATACCAGGAGGGCTCCCAGCGCTCCCGCTGCCGGTTGGGGGTGAGGAGAAAACCCTCCGCCACCGCCCCTGACCCTGCTGAGCCTACCCCCCCCCGCCAGCCGAATTCCCCCCGGCTCAGCTCCGCAGCAGGACGCGGGGACGTCCCTGCTGCAGGGACTCATTTCAATCCCAAGCGTTGCGGGGGGTGGAAATAACAACCAGAGCTAAAAACAGGCAGCCGCGGGCGGGCAGCGCGGAGCAACAGTGCCGCTCGCTGGCAGGCGGCACACGCCTGTGTGAGCACACCGGGTTAGACCTCTCACACCCCGTGAGCTGCCCAAACTACATCCACCTGCCCCAAGACACGAGGAGTGGGGAAAAACCCAGCCCTGGGCACCCCCATGCCCGTTGCACCTGGACCCTGCGTGGCAAAACCAGAGGAGGTTTGTTCCCAAATACCCTCCTGTGACCCTGCCCTCTCCAGCTGTGCTCATGGGAAGCAAAGGCCGTGGCTGCCTTGGCCTTGCCCAGACCCACTTTTTGGCACCCCTAAAGCCTTACCCCAGGACAGGCAGAGGGGCTGCAAGTGCACTCAGTGCCCTGAGTATGCTGCCTCCATACCGGGATGTGCTGCGAGGGCTTGAGCCTGTCCCTGGTGGGAAACTTCCCCGTTCCTCCTCCCGGCATGGGGCCAGCAGGATGGAGGCCCCCAGCTCATGTTTTACTGCTTCATGTCCTCTCCCTGAGCCCAACACCACTGGAGTGAAGCTCTGCCAGCACCAGGGAAACATTTCTCCCCATGCCACCAGCAAGAGCCAGCTGCTTTGCCCCTGCTCTGGCCACAGATGTCCCTGTTCACTGCAGGGGGGTTGGGCTAGATGAGCTTGAAGGGTCCCTTCCCACCCAAACTAGTCTGTGATTCCATGACCTGCCACAGGGGAAGAATAACAGCAGGCACCAGGACAGGTTAGAGGCTGCCCTGGTGTGCTTGGTGGCTTGGAGTGCTGGTGGGCAGCAAGTTCTGCATGGGACAGCAATGTGCCCTTGTGGCCAAGAGAGCCAATGGGATCCTGGGGTGCAGCAAGAAAGGTGTCCAGCAGGGCTGGGGAAGTTCTTCTGCCTCTCTACTCTGCCCTGCTGAGACCACAGCTGCAATCCTGTGTCCAGTTCTGGGCTCCCCAGTTCAGGAGAGACAGAGAGCTGCTGGAGAAAGTCCAAGGGAGAGCCAGGAGGATGCTTAGGGGACTTGAGCATCTCCATGTGAAGAGAGCCTGAGAGGCCTGGGGCTGTTTAGTGTGGAGAAGAGAAGGCTGAGAGGGATCTGATCAATGTCTATCAATAGCTGAGGGGTGGGTGTCAAGGGGAGGGGGCCAGGCTCTTTTGGGTGGTGCACAGTGATAAGCCAAGGACCAATGAGTTCAAACTTAAACAGAGATTTCACCTCAACATGAGGAGAAACTTCTTTGCAGTGAGGGTGACAGAGCCCTGGAGCAGGCTGCCCAGGGGGGTTGTGGAGTCTCCTTCTCTGGAGACTTTCAAACCCCACCTGGATGCATTCCTGTGCAGACTGCCCTGGGTGACCCTGCTCTGGCAGGGGGGTTGGACCTGATGATCTCTTGAGGTCCTTCCAACCTCTGATATACTGAGAGACTGTGAGACTGTGAAAGTTGGGCAAACAGGGGCAGCTCCCAGTTGGGCTGTGAGCTGTACCCAGGGTAACTCCCATTCTCCTCCCTGAAAATCACTACACCACCCATCATAGAATCATAGAATTATAGAATGGGTTGGGTTGGAAAGGACTTAAAGATCATCCAGTTCCAACCCCCTGCCATGGGCAGGGACACTTCCCACCAGCCCAGGGTGCTCAAGGCCTCATCCAGCCTGGCTTTGAACACCTCCAGGGAGGGGACAGCCACAACCTCCCTGGGCAACCTGTGCCAGTGTCTCCCCAGCCTCACTCTCAACAATTTCTTCCTCATCTCCACTCTCAATCTCCCCTCTCCCAGCTCAAAGCCATTGTCCCTTGTCCTGGCACTCCCAGCCCTTGTCCAAAGTCCCTCCCCAGTTCTCCTGGAGCCCCTTCAGGTACTGAGAGGCTGCTCTGAGGTCTCCCTGGAGCCTTCTCTTCTCCAGGCTGAAGCCTCTCCCATGAGTGTCTTTGATGCTTTCTTCCCAGAAAAGCTTGAGGGAACAAGACAGGAAGATCCTAAGGACCAGCAGGGCTCAGCTGAGGTGTCTAACCACAGCAAACAGCCAGCAGGATGTGACACTTACAGGCTCCTGCTCCGTTTCTTGCGGGAGGTCTCATCCCCTTCGTCACAGCTGCATTCAGGTTCGGCTCCACTCAGCTGCAGGAGGAACAGAAAAACAGTGTCAGCACCACCATGCCACTGCATGCCCACAGGGGCACTCCAAATGTCACCAACCAGCCCTGCCAGCATTCCCTGTGGTCCTCTCACCCACACAGCCACAGCTTCCCCAGGGCTCCCTCCCCACAACCATGGTTGCTGTGACCATGCAGTGGGACAAGGTTTAATGGCCCTGGTGGTCTTAGGTTGACTGTTGGACTTGATGATCTTTTTCAACCAAAACAATTCCATAGTTCTGTGGAAACCTGCCCTCTCCCATCCATCCTGTGCCACCTGCAGACCATGGTATTCCTGGAGCACCTGAAGAGACACCAAGGCTGGTGGCAGAGGTACCCATCCAGGTCCAAGATGCTGACAGTGGTACCTGCTATGGGGAGGACACCTGCATGCCCTTTCCTGATTCTCCTATTCCTGCTGTCTTTAGTGGGCACAGGAACCCCTCTGCAGCCCACACAGCACCTTGTTGCCCTACAACCAGACCAGGCACTCAAAATCAATCAGGGGTCCCTCAGCAGTCCCCAGGCAGGCAAAATCAGAACTGTTCAGCCTTAACTGAATCTTTGAAGTCAAGGAGCTTTGAAGGCAGCTTTGAAGTCCAAGGAGCACTCAGAGGGCTTCACAACCTGACCATCATTCTGGCATGGCCTGGGCAAACTAAAGAGACCTTGGATGCACCATGAGCTCTGGGCAGCACTAGTGCAGCCTCCAAGTCATGAAGCCTGGGGGCAAGCATGGGAGACCCCTGGGACCACCACAGCTCCTGGGTAATTCATCCATCACCAGCGAAAGGAGGAGAGGAAATGGGCTCAGGTTGCACTGGGGGAGGTTTAACTTGGACATTAGGAAAGATTTTCTTCACTGCAAAGGGCATCAGGCACTGGAGCAGGTTGCCCAGGGCAGTGGTGGAGTCACCATCCCTGGAGATGTTCAAAACACATTTGGATGAGGAGCTTAGGGATATGGTCTCAGGACCTGAAGAGGGCCTACATGAAAGCTGGGATATTAGGAAGAAATTCTTTCCAGTGAGGCTGGGGAGACACTGAAACAGGTTGCCCAGGGAGGCTGTGGCTGCCCCCTGCCTGGAGGTGTTGAAGGCCAGGCTGGATGAGGCCTTGAGCAACCTGTGCTGGTGGAAGGTGTCCCTGCCAATGGCAGGGGCTTGGAAGTGGATGATCTCGAAGGTCCCTTCCAACCCAAGCCACTCAAAGGTCTAACATTGTGTCCAGGGAGATGTTAGGTCACAGTTGGACTCAGTGATCTGAAGGTCTTTTCCAGCCAGGTGGTACTACCATCGCTGAGTGAGCCTGGAAGATGCTCTCGGCTGGGGCACTGCCAGGATCCCCATCCCGCGGCCGTGCCGTGGGAACCTGCCGCGCAGCGCCGCGGCCCCCGCTGGAGGCTGCTGCCGCTTCCTTCCATTCTGCGCCCGGCTTTCCGGAGCTGATCGGCCCCGAACAATGCAGCCCTCGCACAGCACCTTCCCCGGGCAGCCCGGGCCCCGCAGCCGTGCTGGCCGCGGCGACACGCAGCCGGAGTTCGCTTCCTGCCATTGTCCTGCCAGGCTCCGCCGCGCTTGGGGACAAAAGGCAGCGGCGGAGCTCGCCCCGGGAGCCCCAGTGCTGCGGCCACAACGTGCCCTGGAAACGGCTACCTCCCAGCGAGGACCGCGGGAGAGGGATGGAGCAAGGGGGAATGGCCTCAAGCTGTACCAGGGAAGCTCTGGGGTGGACATCAGGAAATGGTTTTTCACTGAAAGGGTTGTCAGGCACTGGAAGAGGCTGCCCAGGGAGGTGGGGGAGTCACTGTCCCTGGAGGGGTTTTAAAGTCCTCTAGAGGTGGTGCCCTGAGGGATAGGGCTTAGTGGTGGACTTGGTAGAGTAGGGTTAGTGGTGGGACTCAGTGATCTTAAAGGTCCTTTCCAAGCTGATTTATGATTAACCCCATGGATCAGTACAGCCTGGGAGCTGATCCCTTGGAGAGCAGTTGCAGGAAAAAGGACCTGGGAATCCTGGTGGACAAGAGGATGCCATGAGTCAGCAATGTGCTCTTATAGCCAGGAAGGCCAAAGGCATCCTAGGGTGCATCAAGAAGGTGGTCAGCAGGTCAAAGGAGGTTCTCCTCCCCCTATACTCTGCCCTGGTGAGGCCACATCTGGAGTAATGTGTCCAGTTTGGGGCTTCCCAGTTCAAGAAGGACAGGAACTTGCTGGAGAGGGTACAGCAAAGAGCTACAAAGATGCTGAGGGCATTGCAACATCTCTGATGAGGAGTGACTGAGAGAACTGGGGCTGGTTAGTCTGGGAAAGAGCAGCCTGAGGGGGATCTCATCAATGCCGATCGATATTTAAAGGGTGGATGTCAGGAGCATGGGGCCTGGATGATTTCAGTGGTGCTCAGTGACAGGACAAGGGACAATGGGCACAAATTTGAACATAGGAAGTCTCATCTAAACCTGAGGAGGAACTTCCTGAATGTGAGGGTGTTGGGCAGGCTGCCCAGAGAGGTTATGGAGTCTCCACCTCTGGAGACATTCAAAACCTGCCTGGATGTGTTCCTGTGTGGCTGCCATAGGTGACCCTGCCTTGGCAGGGGGCTTGGACTCAATGATCTCCAGAGGTCCTTTCCAACCCTTAACATTCTGTGATTCTGTGATTTTATAAGGAAGGGAGCTGGGCAGAATGGCATTAGAAAGGCAAATAAAAGAAGCCCCTCTGAAATGGTCCCAGAGGGATAAAACCCCAGCACCCTGATGGATGCTGTGGACCTGCTGCCGAGGTCACCACGTGCAGGTATCACTGGTGCTTGGCTGGAGGGGACCCACAGAACTGCACATCAGTTTCCTGCTCCAGAAACCTTGGAGTCCCTCCAGAGTGTAGGCAGGGGGATGGCAGTTACCCAAACCCCCGTGCCCCAGCACCATGCCCAGCTCGCTGCCTGCTGCAACCCCCGAGCAGCCTTGGTCCCTCTGAAGGGCGGTCCAGGAGGGCTTGCAGGCAGGAGCTTAAAGCTCCAGACAGACAGAGCTGCTGCAGGGCTGGAAGTAGGCAGCAGGAGCTCCAGCAGCCGGGCTGCCCATGCCCATGCCCAGAATCAACTACCAGGTTGGAAGAGACGTCCAAGATCATCAAGTCCAACCGATCACCCAACCCTATCTAATCAACCAGACCATGGCACTAAGTGCCTCATCCAGTCATCTGCAGGAGCAGGTTAACCTAGGAGGAGCACCTCTGCTGAAGGACACCCACCAGATCCGCCCAAAAAGCTCAGCTGGAGGCTCTCTGGGGCAGGAGCAGGGCACATTCCTTTCATCTGCGGAGCCAGCGTGGTCCCAGCCAGCCCGGCGGAGCCAGCCCGGTCCCAGCCAACCCGGCGGAGCCAGCCCGGTCCCAGCCAACCCGGCGGAGCCAGCCCGGTCCCAGCCAGCGCGGTCCCAGCCAGCCCGGTCCCAGCCAGCGCGGTCCCAGCCAGCCCGGTCCCAGCCAGCCCGGTCCCAGCCAGCCCGGCGGAGCCAGCCCGGTCCCAGCCAGCCCGGTCCCAGCCAGCCCGGTCCCAGCCGCGCCGCCGAGCTGCGCACTCCCAGGCCGCACGCACAGGGGCACTGTGAAACCTCTTTCCGGGAGCCTCCTTACCGGCAGCTTCAATGGGACACTCACGCAGCACTGACACTGCCACCACCTCCCCTGCCGCCGTGCCAGGCAGAGTGGTGGTGTCCCTGCCACACAGGTGTCCTTTCTGGCTAGGATCTGAGCAGGGGGCTCAGCCCCCACCCCACTATCGCCTGCATCAGCCTCCAAGAGGGTTTGGGCTGCCCTTTTGCACAGCAGCCCCATCTGACCAGCCTGTCAGATGTGCAAGGGATCTCACCAGCTAGCTGGCGACTCTGAGCACCAAAGGTGCCCCAGGAAACAGCATCAGAGGTGACCTTTCCAGCAGCACAAGCCTGGCAGGAAGAGGGATAACTTCATCCCAGATTTAGAATCATCTAACTGTTTGGGTTGGAAAAGCCCTCTAAGATCATCCACTCCAACCATCAACCCAGCACCACCATGGCCACTAAACCATGGCCCCAAGTGGCATGGCCACATGGTTCTGAAACACCCCCAGGGATGGGGACTCCTTGGGCAGCCTGTTGTGCTGTACTTGGTGGCATGCAGGGCTTAGTATCAACCCCTCCAGCCAACGAGCCATGGAGCAGCATGCAGTGTGGTCCTGAGCTCTGTCTACAAGGTGGTTCTGAACAGCATGACATAATCCTGAGTAATGCAATGAGGTCCTGAGCAAAGCGATGAGGTCCTGAGCCACGCAATGAGGTCTTGAGCCATGCAATACAGCCCCAAGCAGAGCAGTGCCCACAGCCACTGGAAGAACTCAAGCTGGCGTGAGGTTGGTTGGGTGCAGGTCCCTCAGCACCCAGCCAGGCTTCACCCAGGGAGAGCAGGACAAGCAGCAGGACTCCTCGTACCCAGCCTGTGCCCTGGCACATGGTTTCCTGCAGAAGCACAGGCCAGGCAAGCTCTGCTCAGGGGGCACAGGGAGCACCCCAGACTCAGGGCTTGTGAGCAGAGGCCAGCCCTGGTCTGAGCTCCTGCTCCCTCACTGCTCCTCCCCTCTGCTTGTCAGGGTCAGAAATCACTGCTGATCTCAACCTGTTCCTCACACAGACCCCCCAGAAGGTCACAGCCCTGCGAGAGGCTGGCCAGGCAGCAAGCCACCCTGCTCCTGGCATCCCCAAGCACACCAGTGACTGGCTGGCACTGGAGGATCTCTGGGGCCTGGCTTTTTCCTGTCCCTGCTGCTGTAGGCAGCTCCTTGCTAGTGCAGACACCCAGGGGTACCTCACATTCCACAGGTCTCAGCAGCTCTCCCGGACACAGGACCCTGCAGGATCTGGCTGCACTGGTGGGAGATGCCCACCCACACTGGCTCTGGGTGACATCCCCTGGGTGCTATGCATCTCCCAGAGCTGAGTACCAGTGGCAGAGGCCTTCCTGGGCCCTCAGACTCCAGTTTTGCTGTGGCCATAGGGCAAGGGGCTGTGTGTGGTGCTGAGGGAGATGGTTTAGCACCAGACTTGCTGAGTTAGAGAAACATAGAATCATAGCCTTTGGGCTGGAAAAGCCCTCTGTGATCATCCAGTCCAACCACCAACCCAACACCATTAAACCATGGCCCCAAGTGCCATGGCCACAGGTTTCTTCAACACCTCCAGGGATGGGGACTCCCTGGGCAGCCTGTGCCAATCCCTGTCCACTCTTGCAGCAAACAAATTTTTCCTCATCTCCAACCTCACCCTCCCCTGGCACATTTCAGGCCATTTCCTCTCCTATCCCCTGACACTAGAGAAAAGAAACCAACCCCCAGCTCACTGCAACCTCCTGTCAGGAAGCTGTAGAGAGCAATGAGGTCTCCCCTCAGCCTCCTCTTCTCCAGACTCAGGACCTTAAAGGTCCTTTCCAGCTGAACCAATTCTCTGGTTCTGTTCCAGGACACCCCAGGGGCTCCTCCATCCCCACTGCCAGGCAGGAGCTGGCTGCCCCCCATTTACCTTCCTGTGGCCTGAGAACAGCAGGGCGAGCTGGTGGATGGAGCCACCGTTTTTGGTGAGCTCTTTCTTGAGGGTCCTGGGGGAGGGCAGGGCCCAGTGGCCCTGGCTGCTGTGGGTGTCAGAGCAGTTGAGGGTGGTGTCAGAGGTGAAGCAGTGGCTCCTGGTGTCCTGCAGCAGGCTGCCCTCGCTGTGGGTGCGGCGCCGCAGGGAGCTCTGCACACTCAGGGTGTAGCCAGGCTGGGACGTCTCGATCATGCTGCTGCGCTTCACCTCCTTCCTCTCCAGGTACTGCTCCTCACTGTCCTCCTCCTCTTCCTCCTCATCTTCCTCCTCCTCCTCCTCCTCCTCCCCATCTGTGGTGCTGCTGGCCAAGCCCGACGCGCTCTGGCTGAAAGTGCTGTCGAGCCGCAGCTCAGGGATGACGAAGGCTGGCACAAGGCTGGGCTGCTCCTCTCCCTTCTTGGTGCCCACAGGCTGCTTTCCTGCCAGGAGAGGACCCTGGGTGGCTCCCAGAGCTTCCCAGGGCTTAGCCTGAGCTGGTGCCTCTGCAGCCAGAGGAGCATCACCTGCTGCTGTCTTCCAGTCCTCCGAGTGCATCTGCCCTGGCTTCTCAGCGTCTGTCTCCAGCATCTGCCCGGAAGACAGGATGAAGAAGGATGAAGGCAGAAGCATCCCACATCTTTCACTGGCCACCTTTCTGCTCCTAATACCCCAGCCACAAGGCTAGCACCGATTTGTACAGCCCTAACAGTGCTCTGCTGGGGTTGGTCAGCATCATTCCCACATGCCCAGGTGGTGGCAGGTCACTTGTCACTTCCACAGCACCCAGTCCTGGTGCTGATCCCTGGCTTCCTCCAGCAGCAGCCAGCTGGTGGCTGTGGGGCAGGAGTGGGATGGAGCCACTCAGCTCCTGCCCCCAGACCAGGCAGCACTGGTGGGTCTGGAGGAAACCAGTGGGGCTGGTGGCAGGTGGCTCAGCCTGGTGGCACAGAGCCAGTATCATCCTTACCCCAATAGCTCCACTGTGCCCCTCTCAGCTGCTGGGGAGGCTCAGCCCTCCAGACACCTTCCTGAGGTGAGCAGGGCAGCAGAGCAAACCAGCAGCTCTCATCCAGCAGCTCCAGGTTGTTAAATGCAGAAGGGCAGTGCCAGGCTCTGGTCATCTGTGGCTGCCTAGGCGCTGCCCAGCCGCAGCCAGCAGCAGCTCAGCTCCCCGGGCACTGCCCCAGCTGTGGGGCTGCCCATGGCCACCCCACAGAATCACAGAATCAACCAGGCTGGAAGAGGCTTCCAAGATCATCAAGTCCAACCAATCACCCAACCCTACCTAATCACCTAGACCATGGCACCAAGTGCCTCAGCTATGCCCTGCACAGATGGGGCTCAGCAAACCCACAACCACTCCCAGTTTTAAGCTGTCTCTTGCCAGCTTTCCTCTGCAGCTGGGAAAGGCATAAGCAAGCTCTGCCTTGTCAAAGGGAAAAGACAGGAGCAGCCCAGGGGAAACCCCTCCACCACCACCACCAGAGCTGGGTCCTCCCTCCTGTGTCATTTTCCCTTTGCACAGGGAATTTTCCCTTTGTGATTTTTCCCTTTTGCTTTTCTAAACCAAAAGGACAAAACCAGCTCAGCAGGGGGAGAAGGATCTAAGTGGAGAAAAATCCTCTCTCCAGGAAGCAGTTCCCAGCTAGGCAGACCCTGCAGGGTTGGGACAGGAGGCATTGCATAGGACCAGCCCCAGGTCACCCCAAAAAAAAAATCTCAGTTAAGATCCAACACCTTCCTGAGCCCAGCACAGCCAGAAAGCTGGAGGTAGCAGAGCCACCATCCCTGTAGACATTAGGCTGACCTCAGCTTCAAAAAGAGCAGCAGTCCCAGGAGTCAGCCTCATATCCCACTGGGAAAAGACATCCATGGCGCAGACAGAGGAGGTATGCCCACAGTGGTCTCATCTCTTGAGAGCAGACCCCTGCCAGCCATCCCCTGGGATAGGCAATGGGCTGCTGAGCACCTCATCCTGCAGAGCTGGCACACTGGGGTTGTGACCCACCACTGGGCATCACCAGGGAGAGGGATGCAGGTGTCAGGCTGCAAAAGCTGCTGGCAGCCCAGGGAGTACCCTGGGGGTGCTGGGGTAAGCCTGGGGTAGCTTCAGGTTGTACCTTTAAAATTTTCCACAGATCTTGAACAGAAAGCAGTAGAAGGTAAATAAATCACCACTGGGTGTGAAAAGGAAAGTAATGAAGAGTTCTAACCAAGCCCATGGGACAGGTAACAGACATACAACTCAGATTTTAAACTACTTTTCTCTCTTTTCACTTCCTCACCCTGGCTGGGGCTTCTGCTGGCTCTTTGCTGACCTTGGCTGCATTGCTTTGTTTGGGCTAAGTCTAACAAACAATTCTCTGCTCTTTCTCTTGTCCCTTTGTGTCCAGGGGGGTGGAGGGAAGGGGGCAGGGAAGGGGAAGCTATCAGCTCCCCTGGTTTTTGGCAAGGGAGGTTCTTGTGCTGTTTATAAATTGTAAATCCCTGCAAATATTGCAAATCCTGTGTGTTTTGTAGAAATCCATTGCATTGCATTCTGGATTGTAGTTTTGCTTGTAAATCCAGCTTCATTTGCTTCCCACTGAGCTGCTCTGGCAATTTAATGTTGGGGGGAATTTTCCACCCACCACAAAGCCCCAGTGTTGGCACAGAGGAGATGGCACAGAGAGCACACAGCACCCAGCAGGCACCCACCTGAGCTAACCAGTTTAGAGCACAGGTCCTGTGAGGAGCAGCTGAGGAACTGGGGTTGTGCAGCCTGGAGAAGAGGGAGGCCAAGGAGAGACCTTCTGGCTCTCTACAGCTCCCTGACAGGAGGCTGGAGCCAGGTGGGGCTTGGTCTCTTCTCTCAAGTAACAAGCTTGGGGTGACCCTGCTCTGGCAGGGGGGTTGGAGTAGGTATCCCCAGGGGTCCCTTCCAAACCCTCCCAGTCTGTGATTCTGTGACAAGAGGAAACAGTCTCAGGGAGCCTCAGGGGAGGTTTAGGTTGGACATGAGGAACAATTTCTTCCTCAGAAGGGTTGTCAAGAACCCTGGAAGAGGCTGCCCAGGACAGTGGTGGAGTCTCCATCCCTGAAGGGGTTGCAAAGCTGTGGAGATGTGGTGCTGAGGACCATGGTTTTGTGGGTGACCTGGCAGTGCTGAGGTAAAGCTTGGACTTGATGATCTGAAAGGTCTTTTCCAATTGAAGGGACTCCAGGACTCCATGATTCTAAAGCATGGCAGATTTCCCCACAGCCAGCTGCCTCCTGGAAGCCCACTGAGGAGCTCACCACAGCCACCTGGGCCTTGTCTTTTATTGTCACACCAAAGGGTCCCCTTTTCACCATCAGCATGGAGAGGACCTGCACTGTGTCCCTCTAGCCATGGACAGCGACCTGGCATCATCAGAACTGCCTCAGGGAGTCTGGAGACTAAAACCAGAGAATCACAGAAAGTTAGGGATTGGAAGGGACCTCTGGAGAGCATCCAGTCCAACCCCCTGCCAGAGCAGGGTCACCCAAAGCAGGTCACACAGGAACATGTCCAAGCAGGCCTTGGAAGTGTCCAGAGATGGAGACTCCACCACCTCTCTGGGCAGCCTGCTCCAGGTCTCTGCCACCCTCACAGTGAGGAAGTTCCTCCTCATGTTTAGAAGGAACTTCCTGTGTTCAAGTTTGTGCCCAGCACCTCTTGTCCTGTCTCTGGGGGCCACCAAGAAGAGTCTGGTCCCACCTTCCTGCCACCCACCCCTTAGCTACTTGTAAGCACTAACAAGATCCCCCTCAGCCTCCCCTCCTGCAGGCTAAGCAGCCCCAGCTCTCAGCCTCTCCTCATGAGAGCTGTTCCAGTGCCCTCAGCATCTCATTGCCCTCTGCTGGCCTCTCTCCAGTAGTTCTTTGTCCTTCTTGAGCTGGGGAGCACAGAAATGGGCACAGCACTCCAGATGTGGGCTCACCAGGGCAGAGTAGAGGTGGGAGGAAAACCTCCCTTGACCTGCTGCCACACTCCTCTTAATGCACCCCAGGATGCCCTTAGCCTTCTCGGCCTTGAGGGCACACTGCCAGCTCCTGGGCACCCTGTTGTCCAGCAAGACTCCCAGGACCTTCTCCTCAGGACTGCTCTCCAACATCTCAGCAGACTCATGACAACTCAGAGCCCATCATGTCCTCAGCCCTCTGTCACCTCTGCCCCATCCCCTAGGCAGGCAGGAGATCCATCCCTGGGGCTGGTTCACTCCCTGCAGGCATTTTCTTGTCCAAGGGCATTTCCAGACCCTCTGTGCCAGGGCTGCTGCTGGCAGCAGTGTGTGTTGCAATGCTGCTGCTGTCTGATTGCTATCACAATCACTGTCATCATTAGTGCTTGAGATAATTAGAGGCAAATCCCCTACAGCCCTGAGTTTGCTGCCTGCAGAGCTCCCCCCCTGCCCCTGCAGCTCCCTCTCTGCCCACTCCTTCTGCCTCATGCTGCTGGTTGCCCACATCAGATAAGGCCCTGGAGAGGAAATGAACAGGCTCCCTCCAAATGAGAGCCATCTGGGGATTCAATTAAATCTCCTCAGCTAATTTGATCACAGCCTGCTGCTCTCCAGTGGCACGGAGGGGATGAGCAGCAGCCCCACCAGCCAGGGAGCTTTCCAGCTTGGGCTGAGAGCAGCACCAGGGCTGTGAAAGGTCCTCCCAGCAAGGGCTGCAGCTGAGCTCTGCTGCACATCACACAGTCATAGAATGGGATGGGTTGGAAGGGACCTCAAAGATCTTCCAGTGCCAACTCCCTGCCATGGGCAGGGACACCTCCCACCAGCCCAGCTTGCTCAAGGCCTCATCCAGCCTGGCCTTCAACACCTCCAGGGAGGAGGCAGCCACAGCCTCCCTGGGCAACCTGTGCCAGTGTCTCCCCAGCCTCACTGGAAAGAATTTCTTCCTAATATCCCAGCTTTCATGTAGGCCCTCTTCAGGTCCTGAGACCATATCCCTAAGCTCCTCATCCAAATGTGTTTTGAACATCTCCAGGGATGGTGACTCCACCACTGCCCTGGGCAACCTGCTCCAGTGCCTGATGCCCTTTGCAGTGAAGAAAATCTTTCCTAATGTCCAAGTTAAACCTCCCCCAGTGCAACCTGAGCCCATTTCCTCTCCTCCTGTCGCTGGTGATGGATGAATTACCCAGGAGCTGTGGTGGTCCCAGGGGTCTCCCATGCTTGCCCCCAGGCTTCATGACTTGGAGGCTGCACTAGTGCTGCCCAGAGCTCATGGTGCATCCAAGGTCTCTTTAGTTTGCCCAGGCCATGCCAGAATGATGGTCAGGTTGTGAATGTTAGACCACGGAGTGGATTGGGTTGGAAGAGACCTTGAAGATCATCCAATTCCAACCCCCTACCATGGGCAGGGACCTCCCACCAGCCCAGGGTGCTCAAGGCCTCATCCAGCCTGGCCTTGAATACCATCAGGGAGAGGAATCCACAGCCTCCCTGCACAACCTGTGCCAGTGTCTCCCCACCCTCACTCTCAACAATTTCTTCCTCATCTCCACTCTCAATCTCCCCTCTCCCAGCTCAAAGCCATTCTCCCTCATCCTGGCACTCCCAGTCCTTGTCCAAAGTCCCTCCCCAGCTCTCCTGGAGCCCCTTCAGGTACTGGAGGGCTGCTCTAAGGTCTGCCTGGAGCCTTCTTTTCACCTGATGGTCAGGGAGAGCCAGGGAAGGAAGGTGGCAGTGATGCCATCACAGCCAGCAAACCTGATCATGGCTGGAGGCACCAGGGACTACACCAGCATGAAGCCAAGGGCCACCTTGCTGTGCAAAGATGATTTGGGTCAGCAAGGACAGGGATGTGATCAGGGCTCCTCATCCTCACTGCAGCCAAGGGGCTGCTGGAGGAGGCAGCAGATGGAAGCAGTGCTGATGCTGAGAGTTGCTGCCCTTCCACCCTAAGGATTCATCCAAACCATCCCATGGTCTTGCTGCTGCCTGGCTCCCTCTCCTTTGGCCAGCTGGAGTAGCTCAGGAGCCAGCAGCCAACAACTGGATCTCCATCCTCAACACCTTGATCTCACTCTTCTCAACATCTGGGTCTCTCAACATTGGGGTGTCCCTGTCCTCAGGATGCAGGGCTCCCTGTCCTCAGCACCTGCATCTTCTCATCCGTAACATCTGGGTTTTCCTGTCCTCAGCTGGGAAGGCCTCAGGGCTTCACTGCCTCCTCCCTGGAGCACCTCACACATCCCTGTTTCAAGTTCTGTATCAGAATGAGTGGCCAAAGTACTGTGTCCCATGAAGGGGAAGAGAAAGCAGCACAGAGCTGCCTGCAAGCCCCAGGATGGCTCTGGGGGGAATTTAGGGAAGGGGGATGATAGGTCTGAGATCAGTGCAAGAGCAGCAGAGTCTCTAACAGCGATCTCCTCCTTGAACAGCCTCAACACACCCCAAAAAAAGCCAAACATTGCCCTGTCTGCTCCAGCACTCTCAATTCCTGCACCTGTAGCCACTTCCTGGACTCCTTCTGCCTTTGGACATCACTCAATGACTCAAAAGTCTTCGTGAAACCAAGAGGGGGGAGAAGCTCTGCAAACCCTCTGCAGGCTGCAATTAGATCAGCTTCCTTCTAGCTGCTGCTGTTCTGATTTCCCAGCAGAGCATATTTCAAGGAGCAGATGAGGGTTTGCCAGCATAGCCTCAACTCCTCCAGCCCTTCTTTAAACACAGCCTGCCCTTTCTGGTGGCCCACAGCCAGGGCTCCCAGCTGGGACAGCACCAGCCACAGAGAGCTCAGCTGGGAGCTGAAGCCTGCACTGGCCTGGTGCTGCCAGGAGTGCTGTGATCTGTGGCACCCCCTGAAATCCCCAGCTCTGGGAGGTGAGGGACATTGGGCAGGGGCTCAGCTTCTGACAGATTCATAGAACCATAGAATGGTTGGGTTGGAAAGGACCTTAAAGCTCATCCAGTTCCAACCCCCTGCCATGGGCAGGGACACCTCCCACCAGCCCAGCTTGCTCAAGGCCTCATCCAGCCTGGCCTGGAACACCTCCAGGGAGGGGACAGCCACAGCCTCCCTGGGCAACCTGTGCCAGTGTCTCCCCAGCCTCACTCTCAACAATTTCTTCCTCATCTCCACTCTCAATCTCCTCTCTCCCAGCTCAAAGCCATTCTCCCTCATCCTGGCACTCCCAGCCCTTGTCACAAGTCCCTCCCCAGCTCTCCTGGAGCCCCTTCAGGTACTGCAAGGCTGCTCTGAGGTCTCCCTGGAGCCTTCTCTTCTCCAGGCTGAACAGCCCCAACTCTCCCAGCCTGTCCCCACAGGGAGGTTCTCAGCCCTCTGATCATCTCTGTGGCCTCCTCTGGACCCTCTCCAGCAGCTCCAGGTCCTTCTTGTGCTGGGGACACCAGAGCTGGAGGCAGTGCTGCAGGTGGGGTCCTGGAGCTGCTGTGGCTCAAGTAACATCTGGACAGAAAAAAACTGAATTCAGCCTTTGCTGGCTCCTGGTGTTGGTGCTTGGGTTTCCCACCTGGCATCTCTCTCTTGTGGTGGTACTGGGGAGGAGGAGGCTGAGCACACCTACAACTGCCCTGTAGCCACACAGCTCCTCAGCCAGTATCAGGGGCTGGGAAAGCAGGAAAGTGCCTGCAGGTAACTGAGTGTTGGACATCAAGATGAGCAGGACAGTGAAGGATATGCTGCCTGACTGTGCTCCACCCCAGGAGGAGTTAATGGACCTCCCAAGATACTGCTGAAGAGCTGCTCTCACAGGCCACCCCCAACCATGGCAGCCCCATCCTCCACCCATCCCACGGAGGATCCTTTCTGGTTCCTGCTGCTCTTAAATCTACCTTTGCTCAGAGGAGCCTCATCTGTCCCCAGAAGTGTTTCACCCTGTGGGAATGAGCAGTCCCTCTGCAGGGGGATCTGGGGGAGGACACAGCCAGCTTGGCTAATGGCAGAGTGCTCCGGTGTGGAGCTAATATTCCCCCTCAGGACAGATGGGATGTGGGGAAAACAGCACCTACAGAGAATCACAGAAATGTGCAGGTTGGAAAAGACCTTTAAGGTGATTGAGACCAACCATAAGTCATCCAGGGAAACATCAACCCTTCCAAAGCAGCTTTTCTTTTCATAGAGTGGAAGAAACAAGTCAAAATTTCAGCTCATAGCATGGGGCACACTGTCCAGAACCATCATACCACAAACTTCTAACTGGCTCTGTGACACCTTTCCAAAGCCACTTGAGCACCTCAAGACCTAAAAAGTGACCATCAAGAGATAGTAAGTAAATAAGTAAATGACCATCAGGGCTTCAGGAAACAGCATCCAATACCCAGCACAGCGCTGAGAGGGGGGAAATGGAGCCAGAAACACACAGCAGATCTACAGAGACCTGAGAAAATCTCCATGGGAGTCACTCTGAAAGTGCTCTCAAGGAGCATCCCCCTGCCTTGAGCAGTTCTGCTCCTTGTCCTCCTTGAGCTGTGGTGGCACTGCAAGGCCAACTGGAGCCAAGGACTCATTGCACAGCAACATTTCCTACCCATTCCCTGCTTCATTACTCAACTGATGAATAATTGATACAGAGCAATTAGTGGAACAGCAAAAGCAAGCATGGATGTACAACCCCAAGCAGCTAGATCCAGCAGGGCAGCATGGTGAGGGGTGAAGAAATCCTCTGAGGAGACACTTATGGGGGTCTGAAGCTTCAGAACCACCCAAAAATCCCTGGCCTTGAAATGTCTCAGAGGCTGTGAGGAGAAGCCCTGCTCTGAGGGAGGAAATGATCCTGTGGCAGCAGCCTGTGCTAATCACATTACTCCATTACTGTCAGCCCCAATCGATTGTGAAGGGACCTGACCAGGGCACTGCCCAGGCTGCTGCTGCTGCTGCCTTGGTGCCTCTGCCAGAGCCCTCTGCTCCCTGCAACATGGCAGTGAATGGGAGCCAAAGCTCCATCATAGAACCATGGAGGCTGGAAAGGACCTCATCCAGTTCAACCCCCCTGCCAGAGCAGGGGCACCCAGGGCAGGTCACACAGGAACACATCCAGGTGGGGTTTGAAAGTCTCCAGAGAAGGAGACTCCACAACCTCCCAGGGCAGCCTGTTCCAGGGCTCCAGCACCCTCACAGCACAGAAATTTTCCCTCATGTTGAGGTGGAACTTCCTGGGCTCCAGTTTGTGTCAGTGTCTCTTGTCCTGTCACAGGACACCACTGAAGAGAGCCTGGCCCCTTCCTGACACCTCCCCTCCAGATATCTGTAATCATCACTAAGATCCCCTCTCAGGTTTCTCTTCTCCAGGCTAAGCAGCCCCAGGGCTCTCAAGCCTCTCCTCATCACACAGAGGTTCCAGGTCCTTCATCATCCTCTTAGCCTCCATTGGACACTCTCCATTAGTTCCCTGTCCCTCTTGAACTGGGGAGCCCAGACCTGGACACAATACTCCAGGTGAGGTCTCCCCAGGACACATGGGAGGGGAGAGGGAGCCAGGTCTGTGGGCAGAGCTGGCACCCTGGGTTTTGGTGCAACCACATGGGACAAATCCTCCCCATGCCACATCCCCAACCCAAGCAGCCAGAGGTAACACAGACTGGCCACCACTGTGCCCACGAGCTGCCAGCCCTGAACTGCCACTCCCTGGCAGTCCATCTCCAGACCCCAACCCACTGCCCAGTGCCCTCCATCCCTACTGAGTTTGTGGACATGCCATCAGCTTTGATTGCAGTGGTAGGAGCAGGATTTGCTGCTCAGACCCCAGTGCCAGCAAACAGAGGGCATCCAAAGGGTCCCAGAGCAGAATGCCCATGTTGCTGGCACACTGCAGTGCCACTCCCACAGCGAGAGCCACCCGTGCTGATGGCACAGCTGGGCACAGCCTGAATTTGCAAGGGAACCTTCACAAAGTTCCCTTCCCTCCCCCCAGATGCTCCTTACCAACCTTTCAAGCCCAGCCTGCTGGCAAGAGAAGCCAGGCAGGAGCCACAGGTCCCCCAGGAGAGAGCAGGGACCAGCCTGGCACAGAGGTGCAGGGGACCAGCACCGGAACGGGGCTGATGCCTTTGATCTAACAGGAGTCAGCCCTCCCAGGGACACTGCTGCATCCCTCGGCCTGGGACCCTGCCCAGAGAGGGGGCCAGTCCCTAGGTTGAAACCTTTGAGAGCAAAACCTACCAAAAGTGGGCTCCCAGGTGCCTCCCAGCTGCAGGGGCTGAGCTCCCATCTCCTCCGGCAGCCCCAGCCCCGACGTGTGCCGATCTGCGGCGCCGAGTGCAGCGCTTGGCTCTGCCCCTGCCGTTACTCAGGCGGTGTCAGGAGGCAGCTGAAGCCACCCAGCCTCTCCCGGACACGGCTCCCGCAACACCCTTGTGCTATTTGCGGCTCTGCCAGCAGTCCCTGGAGGTGCTGTGAGCCGCTGAGAGAAGTGGATGCTCTGCTCTGCTGTGAGGAACGGCTACAGAGACACCTGGGGGCTGCATCTAGTTCTGGGGCCCCAAAAAAAGCAGGGCATGGAGATGTTGGAGCAGGTCCAGAGGAGGTCACAAAGATCATCAGAGAGCTGGAGAACCTCCCCTGTGGGGATGGCCTGAGGGGGCTGGGGCTGTTCAGTCTGGAGAAGGCTCCAGGGAGACCCTAGAGCAGCCTTCCAGTACCTGAAGGGGCTCCAGGAGAGCTGGGGAGGGACTTTGGACAAGGGCTCGGAGTGCCAGGATGAGGGACAATGGCTTTGAGCTGGGAGAGGGGAGACTGAGACTGGAGATGAGGAAGAAATTGTTGAGTGAGGGTGGGGAGACACTGGAGCAGGTTGCCCAGGGAGGCTGTGGCTGTCCCCTCCCTGGAGGTGTCCAAGGCCAGGCTGGATGAGGCCTTGAGCAAGCTGGGCTGGTGGGAGGTGTCCCTGCCCATGGCAGGGGGTTGGAACTGGATGATATTTAAGGCCCCTTCTAACCCAAACCATTCTGTGACTCTCTCAATCTCCCTGAAACTTGCTGCATTCAGCTCCCCTTCTCTGAGTGACCCCCAGCCACAGCCCCACCCTGGTGCCTCCTGCTGCAGGCTCACACTTGAGCTCTTTCCCAGCCTGCTCTCCAGGCACAAGGGGCAGCTCCTTTCCCTCCCATCACAGCGGAAGATGCTCTGCAGCATGGTGCTTTGCTCTCCATACTGCCACCCCCTAGAAGAGGCTCTGCCCAAACAGGCAGGGACAGGTGCAGGAGAATGTATGGTTTCCCTCCAGGGGACAGCCCAGCACCACCCTCTGCCCCTTCTCTGTCACAAGGGCCCTCTCATGCCACCCCCACACACACAGGGCTGGGGACACAGCTGCTCTGTCTGCACATTTCTCCTCTTGGTGTTGCACTTTGCTGCCCCAGGCAGGGGGCCCTGCCCTGCACAGTCACCACCACAGCCATTTGCTGGGGACTCTGCACCAGCATGGCTGGGTGGTGCCAAGCTGTGCCTGGCTCTCCTGCAGCATGGCTGCTGGGCACACACATGTGCCCCTGTTCCCAGCCAGATGCAAGCTTGTGTGTGCTCCTGGGGTGGAGGAGGGGAAAGGTGCTGCCTCCTCTTCTTTGCAGGTAGCCACAGCTTTGCAGCTCAGCTGCACGATGCCACCACTGCCAGCAGCAGCATGGCAGGGCCACCTAGGCAGCTGTGGGCAGCACCCATCCTGCCTGCACTGGGCCTGGTGGGTTTGTGCCTGATCCCTTGTGAGGCCACCTGGCTGGCTGCAGGTGTGTGGGACATGTCACCACACTGGGGGTGCTGAGCTGCCCTGAGACTCAGAGCACCCCCAGCCCAGGGTGCCTGGCCCCTCTGAGTCAGCATAGTGGTGCCTGGTGGTGAAGGCTCCTGAGATGATATCTGGGTCATAAACATCCCTGGCAGTGAAAAAGCAGAAGGGTGGGAAAGGAGGAGCAGAAATGGATCCTGTCCTTGGCATTCAGCCCCTGGCCTTCAGCATCCTTTCCCTGCTAGGGCTGCTCTGGTGCTGGTCAGCCAGGGAGTCTCTGCAGGGCTACGGAAGAGTCACAGCTCTGTCCTTGTGCAGGATGAGGGAGGTGACAGCAGGAGCCTGAGTTGAGGCCTTTATGAAGGACTCATCCCAGCATCACCCACAACAGAACCATGAGGCTGGCACTGGAAGTGGTTGCTGCTATGTTGAGGGAGCAACCACTGAGGGCTCATTTGCCCCCTACACCATGGTGCCTTCCTGCTCAGGGGGCACGTGGGAAGGAGCACTGGTGCCACTGGGCATGGCCAGCAGAACATCTCCCAGTGCCAGAGAGACAGGAGCTGGTGTTTGCCTGAGGGGAGAGCTCTGCTCTCCTAATGGCCCCAGAGTCCAGCTCAGCAAAGGAGCAGATGAAACTGGAGCTGTGGCTCTGGGCTGGCTCCATCATCCCTCCCTCCTCACTTGGTACCCTGTGAGCCAGTGGCACTGGAGCCAAGCAAGAGGCAGCCCCCAGCACCTGCATGGCACCTGGGCCAGCAGCAGAAGCCAACAGGGTTGGAAACTGAGCATGATAGAGGCAGAGCTCCCTGCTGGGCTGGGGCTAAAGATCCCAGTACCCCAACCCAGCATCCCACCCAGCCCCACACAAACAGCCAGGGGAGCCCCAGCCTCCCTCGGCCCTGTGCTGTGTTGCTGTGCTTAGGACTGGAAGCCAACTGGTGAGCAAGAAGGGAATAATGAGGGGAAAGACCAGTCCCAGAGGTGAGCAGCTCTGTGGAAAGGAACCTGGGGGTGCTGGTGGACAGCAGGCTCAGTGTGGGTGAGCAGTGTGCTGCTGCATCAAGGACCATGGGAGGCTGGGGCACAGCACCAAGGGCACCACCAGCAGACATAAAGAAGTCATTGTTCTACCCTGCTCAGCACTGCTCAGCCCACCCCTGCAGTATTTGCTTGGGTTTTAGTCCTCCCTGTAGAAAATGGATGTGGACAGGCTGGAAAGAGAAAGGCCAAAAAGAATCCAAGGACTGGGAAGCTACCACGTGAGCAAAGGCTGAGGGATGTGGGTTTGTTCAGTCTGGAGAAGAGAAGGCTCAGGGGAGACCTTATCTCCATGTTCAAGCATCTAAAAGGTGACCACAAAGAAGATGGAGGCTGCTTCTGTACAGGGGATCCCATGGACCATGTGAGGGGTGATGAGACAGGTTGCAGCTGGTGAGATTCTGACTGGACACAGGAGGAAAAATCCTTCATAGCAAGGACCATCAGCCACTGGGATAATCTCCCCTGGGGAGTGGTGGAGGCCTCAGCATTGGACACTGCTAAGGCTCAGCTGGCCAGGGCTGGGCCAGCTTGTCTGGGTTGTGCTTTGGCCAAGAGAGGTTGGACCAGATGGTCCTTGAGGTCCCTTCCAACCTGGGATCCTATGGTTCTCTGATGGGGCAGGGACAGTTTCTTCTAGTATTGAAGTGGGCAGAGGTAAACTGGAGCCTGACTCAGAGGGGACAGCATCTGCAGCCCCACAGCCTCAGGATTCATGGGGTACCTGCAGCAGCCTTTGGCTGACCTCAGCAAGAAGTTTTTCCAGCTGTGCTCACTTCACTTTGGCTTCACCTCTATAACCTGGCTCACAAGGTTCTGCCAGCTGATGCTTTAACCCTTATTGGGGCAAAATAGAACTCGAGATGTTTTCCATTTGGGCACCCTGACAGTGTGAGTGAGGAAGTGGGAGGGAGGGTGGGTGGGTGGCTAGGGGCAGGGTGGTGCTCTGCGTGCTGTTGTGATGTGCTTGGCCCTGTCCAGGTGCTGACGTTGGCATGGTGGAAAAAAAGCAGGCTCTGATGAAGCTCTTGGGTTCCTGCACCCTTGGCTGTGTCCTGTCTGGTCTGCAGGTAACCAGGACACTGCGGCACAGCTGGCACAGACTGGGCACCAGGTTCCCAGTTCAGGACGGAAGAGCTTTGGGCAAAAACAAAGTAAGAAGGAAGCCAAATCCTCCCCTTCTCCATCAAACAGCCACTCGTGTTCTGACTGTGGCCCTGCTGGGCACAGCACCCCTGGAACACTGAACCAGAGAGACCTTCACCCTCCCACGCCAGGCATGGCCACACCAGAGCCCTTGGGCTGTGCCAGCTGCAGGCTGGGCACGGCCACCCTCCCGTTGGGAGCGACCCAGTGTGAAGGGAAAGGTTGCTGCTGAAGGCAGCCAGGTGCTGGGGAGGGACACAGGGGCAGGACGGGTGAGGGAGAGGAAGAGGAGGCAGGGCTGGGGTGGCCCAGGCTGAGACTGGGCAGGCTGCAGGCGCCGGGGCCAGCCCCCAACGGAGTGTCCCCGCGCCCCAGGGAGCTCTGCTGAGACCCAGGGAGCTCTGCTGAGACACAGGAGCTCTGCTGAGACCCGGGGAGCTCTGCTGAGACCCAGGGAGCTCTGCTGAGACCCGGGGAGCTCTGCTGAGACCCAAGGAGCTCTGCTGAGACCCGGGGAGCTCTGCTGAGACACAGGGAGCTCTGCTGAGACCCGGGGAGCTCTGCTGAGACCCGGGGAGCTCTGCTGAGACACAGGGGCTCTGCTGAGACCCAGGGAGCTCTGCTGAGACACAGGGGCTCTGCTGAGACCCAGGGAGCTCTGCTGAGACCCAGGGAGCTCTGCTGAGACCCAGGGAGCTCTGCTGAGACCCAGGGGCTCTGCTGAGACCCAGGGAGCTCTGCTGAGACACAGGGGCTCTGCTGAGACCCAGGGAGCTCTGCTGAGACCCAGGGAGCTCTGCTGAGACCCAGGGAGCTCTGCTGAGACCCAGGGAGCTCTGCTGAGACCCAGGAGCTCTGCTGAGACCCGGGGAGCTCTGCTGAGACCCAGGGAGCTCTGCTGAGACCCGGGGAGCTCTGCTGAGACCCAAGGAGCTCTGCTGAGACACAGGGAGCTCTGCTGAGACCCGGGGAGCTCTGCTGAGACCCAGGGAGCTCTGCTGAGACCCGGGGAGCTCTGCTGAGACACAGGGAGCTCTGCTGAGACCCAGGGAGCTCTGCTGAGACACAGGGGCTCTGCTGAGACGCAGGGAGCTCTGCTGAGACCCGGGGAGCTCTGCTGAGACCCAGGGAGCTCTGCTGAGACCCGGGGAGCTCTGCTGAGACCCGGGGAGCTCTGCTGAGACCCAAGGAGCTCTGCTGAGACCCGGGGAGCTCTGCTGAGACCCAGGGAGCTCTGCTGAGACACAGGAAGCTCTGCTGAGACACAGGGGCTCTGCTGAGACACAGGGGCTCTGCTGAGACACAGGGGCTCTGCTGAGACCCGGGGAGCTCTGCTGAGACCCAGGGAGCTCTGCTGAGACCCAGGGAGCTCTGCTGAGACCCGGGGAGCTCTGCTGAGACACAGGAAGCTCTGCTGAGACCCAGGGAGCTCTGCTGAGACCCAGGGAGCTCTGCTGAGACACAGGGAGCTCTGCTGAGACGCGGGGAGCTCTGCTGAGACACAGGGAGCTCTGCTGAGACCCAGGGAGCTCTGCTGAGACCCAGGGAGCTCTGCTGAGACACAGGGGCTCTGCTGAGACCCAGGGAGCTCTGCTGAGACCCGGGGAGCTCTGCTGAGACCCAGGGAGCTCTGCTGAGACACAGGGGCTCTGCTGAGACCCAGGGAGCTCTGCTGAGACCCAGGGAGCTCTGCTGAGACACAGGAGCTCTGCTGAGACGCGGGGAGCTCTGCTGAGACCCAGGGAGCTCTGCTGAGACCCAGGGGCTCTGCTGAGACCCAGGGAGCTCTGCTGAGACACAGGGGCTCTGCTGAGACCCAGGGAGCTCTGCTGAGACCCGGGGAGCTCTGCTGAGACGCAGGGGCTCTGCTGAGACCCGGGGAGCTCTGCTGAGACCCGGGGAGCTCTGCTGAGACACAGGGGCTCTGCTGAGACCCAGGGAGCTCTGCTGAGACCCAGGGGCTCTGCTGAGACCCAGGGAGCTCTGCTGAGACCCGGGGAGCTCTGCTGAGACGCAGGGGCTCTGCTGAGACCCAGGGGCTCTGCTGAGACCCAGGGAGCTCTGCTGAGACCCAGGGAGCTCTGCTGAGACCCGGGGAGCTCTGCTGAGACGCAGGGGCTCTGCTGAGACCCGGGGAGCTCTGCTGAGACCCGGGGAGCTCTGCTGAGACACAGGGGCTCTGCTGAGACCCAGGGAGCTCTGCTGAGACCCAGGGGCTCTGCTGAGACCCAGGGAGCTCTGCTGAGACCCGGGGAGCTCTGCTGAGACGCAGGGGCTCTGCTGAGACCCGGGGAGCTCTGCTGAGACCCAGGGAGCTCTGCTGAGACACAGGGGCTCTGCTGAGACCCAGGGAGCTCTGCTGAGACCCAGGGAGCTCTGCTGAGACACAGGGAGCTCTGCTGAGACCCGGGGAGCTCTGCTGAGACCCAGGGAGCTCTGCTGAGACCCGGGGAGCTCTGCTGAGACCCGGGGAGCTCTGCTGAGACCCAAGGAGCTCTGCTGAGACCCAGGGGCTCTGCTGAGACCCGGGGAGCTCTGCTGAGACACAGGAAGCTCTGCTGAGACGCAGGGGGCTCTGCTGAGACCCGGGGAGCTCTGCTGAGACGCAGGGGGCTCTGCTGAGACCCGGGGAGCTCTGCTGAGACGCAGGGAGCTCTGCTGAGACCCAGGGAGCTCTGCTGAGACGCAGGGGGCTCTGCTGAGACCCAGGGAGCTCTGCTGAGACCCAGGGAGCTCTGCTGAGACGCAGGGGGCTCTGCTGAGACCCGGGGAGCTCTGCTGAGACCCAGGGAGCTCTGCTGAGACGCAGGGGCTCTGCTGAGACCCAGGGAGCTCTGCTGAGACCCAGGGAGCTCTGCTGAGACCCAGGGAGCTCTGCTGAGACACAGGGAGCTCTGCTGAGACCCAGGGAGCTCTGCTGAGACGCAGGGGGCTCTGCTGAGACCCGGGGAGCTCTGCTGAGACGCAGGGAGCTCTGCTGAGACGCAGGGAGCTCTGCTGAGACGCAGGGGGCTCTGCTGAGACGCAGGGGCTCTGCTGAGACCCAGGGAGCTCTGCTGAGACGCGGGGGGCTCTGCTGAGACGCGGGGGGCTCTGCTGAGACGCGGGGGCTCTGCTGACAGCACTTTTACTTGCACTCGTCAAGCTCTCCGTAACAGTGACAGACACAACCCAGCCCCTCCTGCCCGGGGGAAGGGCCGGGAAGGGGCCGGCCACCCCCTGCCGCCACGCACCCGCCGAGGGCTCGTTCCCAGCACCCGAGCCAGCGCTGCCAGGAAGGGCAGGATCGGTCCAGGCCTGCTCGCACCGTCAGCAGCCACGGGAGAGAGAGAGACTGGCAGCCAGGCTGAGGATCCACCACCTCCCACGGGAAACACGGGGCTCCCACGGCCCAAAGTCCACACCACAGAGTCCAGAATTATTTAGCTTAAGGATAATCTACATCTGCCAGATAGAGCCAGCCAGCATCTCCGAGGTAATCTCAGGTCACGGAGCCAGCAGGAAGAGTAATCAGCCGTTCTGAGTGTGGAAGACACAAAGAAACAAGCAGTGAGAATCGGGGCGGTGACAGGCAGGCTGCTGTGCCTCTAAATCCTAGCCCTGCCACACAAAGCAGCTGGAGCTGGCCCCTGGTCCCTCCCCTGCTCTGCACTTCACCATCTCTTCACTAGCACAGACCCGGGGCTGGGACAGACCCAGTGCAGCCATGAGAGGGCAGAGACCCTCCCTGCTCTGCACAACTCAGCCCAAGGAGGCAGTCTGGCTAACTCCAGCAGCTCTTACAGCTGTTCTCACCATAATCATAGAATCACAGAATAGTTTGGGTTGGAAGAGACCTTCAAGATCATCCAGTTCCAATCCCCTGCTATGGGCAGGGACACCTCCCACCAGCCCAGCTTGCTCAAGGCCTCATCCAGCCTGGCCTTCAACACCTCCAGGGAGGGGACAGCCACAGCCTCCCTGGGCAACCTGTTCCAGTGTCTCCCCAGCCTCACTCTCAACAATTTCTTCCTCATCACCAGTCTCAGTCTCCCCTCTCCCAGCTCAAAGCCATTGCCCCTTGCCCTATCAGCCAAGTCTTACAGTGGCAGCAAAGAAGCCACTCAAGTCCCATTTCAATGGCTCCTAGACACCAGGGCCAAAGGGCTGGACCACACTGCCAGCAGTTATCCCTGGAGCTCTTCCTGCACTGACTCTGGCAGAAAAAGATATTGGGAGCATGGCTGGACCACCACAGCTGTATCCCTCATGATTTTCTCTTCCTGCATCTCCAGAAGTGGATGCTGCATGCACTGTAAGCTTGTGTCTCCCAGAAACTGGCAGCTTTGCTCTGAACCAGCTGCTCTGAAAGCAGCAGCAGCCATGCCAGCACAGGGCCTTGAGCAGGGTGCAGCCTCCAGGCTTGACACTGTCCTCCCAGGAGACATTGCCAGAGGCAGCCACAGCTCTGCAGAGCCACACCTCGGGACCAGAAAACCCTTCCCTAGCCAGGCATGGCTCAGGGGGGCTGGAAACCCAAGAGGTGCCATCCCAAAGCCCCAGATTTGTCTGAGTTTTTGGCACTATGCAACATCCCTCCAGCAGCTGGGCCAGCCCAGCCCCTTCTCTCCACATGTGCCCACCCTGCTGGGGAGCCTCTAGCCCAGCCAGCCCTCTGCTCTGGGCTGGACAGAAGGACAGCACTAACAGAAGCATGAACAGCTCAGAGGCTGCTGGGGAGCTGCCCTCTGCTCAGACAGAATCCCTTTCTCCTGCTCCAGTGCCCAGCTGGCACATGGCACATCTCTGCCTGGCACTGAGGCTGTGCTGGTCCTTCACCTGCCATGAGGAGTGAAGCCCCTGTGCCCTCAGCTGGGCTGACCCACAGCAGGGGGAAGCAGTTTGGAAGGCTCTGATGCTGTGGTTCCTGCCTGGAGCAGGAATGAGCAGTGCCAGGCTGGCATTTCCAGGGTACTCTGTCTGTTTGCAGAGCACAGACACTGCTCTGTTTCCCTAAATAGCCTGAGGATCAAATGACTGCTGAGCAACAGCCAGGCTAATGGATCACTTCTCCCCAGCAAAAAGCCACTGATTTCCCAGTCCCTGCCTCCCACCAGCATCCTCAGAGACCTCTGTCCCAGCTGTGGTGCAGAGTGGCCACAGCAGCCCCACCTCTGAGCTTCTGCCACAGCCCAGCTCCATGTGCTGCCCACCCTGCTCCAAGCTGGGATGCCAACCAAGATCCTCCTCTGCCCGGGAGCTGCAGCCTCACACGGGGCTGCTCTTCCCTCCCCATGCTGCTCCTGCTCACATTCCAGGATCAGGTTTGCTTTCAGATTACATGCTGGGCAGTTCCCACCTTGCTGGGGTAGGAAATGGTGCTGTGAACTCAGTTAAGTGCCTGGGGGTTGCTCTTTTGCCTCCTGGCCACATATCTCACCAGTGGGATTTCCATCAGCTTTGGTGAGCTGAGGCAAAACCTCCTTGTCACAACCTTGGAGGGGCCACAGTGGCTCCCTGCTGCACGCAGAGAGCAGCCTCTTGGCTACTGGGGCACAGAAAAGCCTTAGAAAGGTTTGTGCTGAATTCTAGAGTTCAGTAGCCAGGTTCCTTCCATGACATATGGAGCACTCTCCAGGGCTTTGCTCTGACCCACAGAGTTTGTAGTTCCAGCAGAGAGCCAAAACCCCACACCCTACCAGGAACACAGAATCTGGTGTGGGGAGGGACAAAGCAACATCAGCCCAACACCCAAGCAGCACCACAGCACACCCTGATGGAGAGCCACCAAGGTCTCCCCTTTTAGCATCTGAGATGCTCAGGTTTGACCCCAGCCCTACACAGCTTTGCCCCAGAGGATCCCCCAGCCTGTGACTGGATCACACCCAGCCAGCAGCAAAGTCCTGCCAAGCCCCCAGCAGCAGCCCCATGGCAGGCACCCCCTGTGCTGAGCCACCTGGGACCCCCTGGCCAGGCTCTGTGTCATGCCACCAGGAGTCACCACAGGGCCATGGCAGGGCCACCTCCCTGAACTGCCTGCCCTGGGCTCTCTGCATCTCCAGAGCTGTGCCTGCTAAGAAGGTTCTCAGGCTTTGGATGTTGTTGCTATTTTAGTTCACTTGAAACGTGCAGGAAAAGGGATCCAGAGGCTCTGTCTCCTGTGGAGATGTTTGCGTCCCACTTTGGGACATTGCAGAGCAAAAGCCACATGGTGCTGACTGCAGACCTGCTGCCTGCTCCTGCCTGCACAGACAGTGAGGGAGTCTCCTGCCCTGAGCCTGCCTGAAGCATGCACTGAGGCTGTGCCCCCAGCTCAGCACGGGGCAGGAGCTGTTCCACCACCAGGCAGCAGCCAAGGGGAGGGGTCCAGGAGATTTTACCCCCAGGATCTCTGTCTGCCTCACTCAGCTCTCCAAACACCAAGCACAGTGCATTTCTCTTCTGCCAGAGCACTGGGGCAGAGAATCACAGGATCACAGAATGGGTTGGATTGGAAGGAACCTTCAAGATCATCCAGTTCCAAGCCCCTGCCATGGGCAGGGACACCTCCCACCAGCCCAGGTTGCTCAAGGCCTCATCCAACCAACCAGCACTCCAAACCTAACCCCTGGGAATGAGATGCCTCCAGCAGAGATTGCCACTGGCCTAGACAGCTCCATGGTGGAAGTCTCTGCCCCAGAGCCAGGCAAACAGGAGGTAGTGACCACATCCATGTAGGGCAGGAGTGCCCAGCACTGCTTTCAACCCACACCATGGGCATGTTTCTCTTGCCAGCAGTGCTGACACCACTCCTGGGCTAGGCTGAAACTCTTCAGTGTGGGACAAGTGCTGGTGCTGCCTTGCTAACCAAGAAAACCAGCACTCATCAACTGACCTCTGTGCTCTGAGGTCATCTGTGGGGTCCAGATCAAAGGCTTGAGCCCATCTAGGTGCACAGACAGGACCAGCCTCTGCACTGCCTGTCCCATAGCCTTGGGCTTTTCACCAGGACCCAGAGAGCACAGCCTAAAGCTCTCCTTCAGCCCTGCCCTGGAACTGAGCTCTTGGAAGCCAACACCGGGCTGCAGGGCCTCAGCTGTCCAAACACAGCTGGTGGGAGGCAGCAGCAGCAGCAGCCTCTCACTGCCTCAGCACGGGGCAGTGGCTGCAGACACATCTCTGCTCCCTGAGCAGGGCAGAAAGCTGCAGGCACAGCTGAACACAACTCCCTCCTCACCTGGCAGCCACCCAGCCTCCAGGGCTGCTGGCCTGGCAGGAACATCCCCAGAGCAAAGCCCCTGCAGCACTCCTAAGGGTTTGCCAGCTCCTAGCTCCCTTACCTTGTTCTCCGTAGGAGCTGATGCAGGATGTTGCTGCTTGGTGATGTTCTCAGCCAGACACCAGCAGATCCTCTTCTTCTGCTCCTGGGAGTAAGCCTCCAAACTTAATAAGCACTCCGACTTCTGACGTAAAGGAAAGGCAGGCAGGGAGAAGGTCATTAGCTGCCTGTCGCAGGCCTGCCGGTGTTTGCAAACTCCTTGCTGCACCAGACGGACAGAGGTACAACTGGAGAGCTCACACCAGAGCCCTGTGCCCCGGGCAGGGGAAGGAAAACAGATGGCAAACAGCTTCACAAAGGCATCTCCCCCCAACAAGAGAGGGTGAAGGGCTGCAGGGTGCAGAGCAGCAGGTTTGTGCTTTAATCATAGAACCACAGAATGGGAGGGGGGAAAAAGACCTCCAGAGATCATCCAGTCCCACCCCCTGCCAGAGCAGGGGCACCCAAGGCAGCTCACACAGGAACACAGCCAGGTGGATTCTGAAAGTCTCCAGAGAAGAAGGCTCCACAACCTCTCTGGGCAGCCTGCTCCAGGGCTCCAGCACCCTCACACCAAAGAAGTTTCTCCTCCTGTTCAGATGGACCCTCCTGGATTCCAGTTTGTATCCATTGCCCCTTGTCCAACTCCCAGGCCTGCTGGGAGGCCAGAAGAGAGGGCAGAGAGCTGCTCTGAACACTGCTGGGCACAAAGAGACCCTCTGCACTACACAAGTGGTGCAGGAGGTGCAGGAGGTGCCTGGTGAGGGCAGAGAGCTGCTCTGGACACTGCTGGGCACAGAGACCCTCTGCAGTACACAAGTGCTGCAGGAGGTGCACCTGACTGATGGGACCTGCCAGGGCTTTCTTGGTCCTTCTAAACAATCCTACCCTGCCTGTGCTCCTCAGCTTTGCAGAGCAGGACTGAGGAGTGCTGGGGGACATCAGCTCACCAGGAGCCAGCAATGTGTCCTTGTGACCAAGAAGGCCAAGTGTCTCCTGAGATGCATTAAGAAGAGTGTGACCAGAAGGGCAAGGGAGGTTCTCCTCCACCTCTGCTCTGCCTTGCTGAGACCTCATCTAGAGTCCTGGGTCCAGTTCTGGGCTCTCCAATTCAGCAGAGACAGGAAACTACTGGAGAGAGTCCAGCAGAGGCTGCAAAGCTGCTGAGGGGCCTGGAGCAGCTCTGTGAGGAGCAAAGGCTGAGAGCCCTGGGGCTGAGAGCCTGGAGAAGAGCAGCCCCAGAGGGGATCTGAGCAATGCTCAGCAACAGCTAAAGGCTGGGGGGCAAGAGGCTGGGGCCAGACTCTGCTCAGTGGTGCCCAGGGACAGGACAAGGGGCAAGAGGCACAAACTGGAACCCAGGAGGTTGCATCTGAACAGGAGGAGAAACCTCTTTGGTGTGAGGGTGCTGGAGGCCTGGAGCAGGCTGCCCAGAGAGGTTGTGGAGTCTCCTTGTGTGGAGAGCTTCCAACCCCCCCTGGGCATTGTGCCCCTGGGCAAGCTGCTGTGGGTGCCCTGCTTTAGCAGGGGGTTGGTCTGGATGATCTTCAGAGGTCCCTCCCAGTCCCAACCATTCTGTGATTCTCTGAGGGCTGGAATTTGCAGCCCCTTTCTTGCTGATCATTCCCTGAGCAGAGCTCTGCAGTGTGGTGCACAGGGCATGGTGACACTGGCACTGG